>NW_020954617.1:4837356-4999856 GCF_900497805.2 Vombatus ursinus
AAAAACCTGTGCTTCTCATAATATTTGACAATGACATCCTATCTGACATGAGCTAATGTTCATTGTGAAACATCTCCAGAGAAAGGCAGTTACCTAGAGATCCATAGCCCCTCTTGCTGTGATGCATTTATTGCATCACATTAGTTGCATTAAGGTTTTCCAAGTTAAAAGGAACCCAGTTCTCAATGTCACATAGAGCTAACATATTAGTAACTTCATTTTTCAGTTCAAATTTTATTTCTTCAACAGAAGAATAATTTGAAGAATGTTTTCTATCACTGATATCTTGCCTTGGAGCAATTTTTAAGCCATGGTTATCTTCACAAGAAACTTCTCCCAGGTCGCCATACTTATTCCCAAAACCAAAAATGGCTATTTAACTGTTCCTTGAGAAGTCAGTGTCAAAGCCATCCTAAAGGCTCTCCATAGTGATCTTAACATTCTGTCTTCCTGACCAAGACTGATGTGTTATACTAGTTGTATTTGACATTGTATTCTGGCATACTGCTAATCTTTATGATCTTTTGTAGAGTTACTCTGCCTCCCCAACTCTGTCACCCCTCTCTACCATCTCCTGTTAGCCCCCCTTAGTGAGTCCTTTTTCTGCACATCAGCATTTTCCCCCAGTGTTGTGTGACATGATAATTATTTTTTAACCCAAATTCTGTTAAACATCAAATGGGTTATTTGAACATCCTGGTAAAGAATAGGAAAATGTGTGAATTTATATGAGCTCTGATCTCTCTAATTAAAACTAACATCTCTGTTTTGGTGAGTGAGATCTCCGCTGACAACACAGACATGAATCTATTCTGGGTGGCAGACTGATCTTAATGCTGCCATCTGCTTTCTCTCTCATTGTATCAATCACCAAGAACCTGAGGAGGAGAAAGAACCTGTCTTTTGCAGAATTGATCAGGCTATACTAGTGAACCTCCCCTATTTCTTTCTATCAATGACAGTTTCTGGTCAGCTCAACTTAAATGGGGTCTAATCAAGTAAAATGACTGATGATTTGTTACCAAATGTTTATAAGTTTCTGGAATATAAGTTTCTGCTATTCCAGTGAAATCTTCTTGATGTAAAAATGGTTTCAATGGAGTACCACTAGAGACTAATTGTAAAGGAAGGAGGTTTCTGGGGCAGGGGTGTCAAACACACAACCCACAACACTCCCAAGTACAGCCCAAATCAGATTAAAGTGTAATTGAGAAATATTTAACAAAATAAATAAGAATATATAAGTAACTACGTTTTAAAATTTATTCAACATGTAGATTGATTAGTGGCCCCCATGTCTCTGAGTTTGACACCACTGATCTAGGGGAGCCTATCTGTTGTCTACATTATCTGTAGCTCCTCAGAAGTCTTTGGATAGATAGAATGCTAGACTGTTATAGCTTATCTTATTATTTAATTCTAAAACTACAAACTTTAAAATTTTTCATAGCAATGTAGTAATTTTATATGAGGAAATACAACAAATAATACATTACTGCTAACTGAGTATGGATTTTTGGCCTGGCCCCCTGCTACCTTTTACAATGGGGCCATTTCAAAATTATACTCTTCCGTAAAGGAGAGGCCCAGTATTTACTTGCACCTCATCCCATGGGATAGTCATGCACTTCCTTTCCTATAGAAGAGAATGTCTGGGTTTTTTTAGTGGTGGTTGTTCAGTTTTGTTTTGTTTTCTCATTCTTGCTATCCTAGCTCATGGTGTAGTCCTATTAGGTCTTAATCCTTCATCAGCTTACGTGGCTGCATACTTAGCCATTTCCAAATGCCCAGGGTACACTTAGCAACTTCCTCCTACTAATCAGCATTTCCACTACCGATAGATCAGCAGATTTGTAACTTGTATTTCGCTAAATATCTTGGGCCTTCAGGTACTTTGATAGAGACACAAACAGGAGAGCAGTGTAGATTTTGGAATTAAAATGCTGTATCAGGTTCTTATCCCTTTACAATCATTTTCACAGTCCGTGATTATTTCCAATGTATCCTTTCTATAGCTTATTTATACATGTTGTATATGCTGTCTCCCTCATTAGAATGTGAGCATCTTGAGAGCAGGACTATCTTGCTTTTCTTTTTATCCCCAGTGCTTAGCACGGTGCCTGCAACTTAGTAGACACCTAATAAATGTTTATTGACTGACTGAAACCTGTCCTGACTTGAGAAAGCAGGAGCGAATTAAGTGGAAGTGAAGGCAGTGGGGTTCCCAAATAGATCCTAAGTATTTTGCCAGCAATGGAAAAGCAAAACTAGATGGCAAATTGCCAGTAACTGAACACGTAACTGTGTATGCTATGTGACTTGGAGGAAGTTCTGTGGTTAAGCAGCTTTCCCTTTACCCCACATCCCAAAGATAGCCCAGGGAATGTTTCCAGTATTCTCAGGTAGGGATTGCTTCCAGTGGGTGCTAGTTGAACCCAACAGAACTATGTCCTTTGCCCTCTGGGCCTAAGAGGAAGACTATCCTTATTCTTCTTTTGGGGTGGGTACCAATGAAGTAATCCCTTTTGTCTCTGTAGTTTTGGAGAAAAAAATAAAGCCTATCTTACACATTCTTCCTTAATATCTTGACTCTGGCCTTGACAAGTGCTTTATTTTCTCATAGGCAGAATTAGTTATGACATAGTAAGGCACCTGGATACGCAGAGCCCTGAATTGAAGTTGAACTATACTACTCAGGCAATATGACTCCTTCCTGCTTCTTTTTCTTTGTTACTTGCCTACTGAAACCTGTGCTGATCCGTTGTTTTACTCAGATTAGAAAGTTCATCAGCCGCTCACTAGCGTGATCCCAGTACTGATCAACAAAGGAGATTTGGCCTGTTCTGTTTCTGATCTGGGCCTATTTTCCGCTCCTTAGACAGCCTTGTTTCCCACCCTTATCTTCTTTTTTTTTTTTTTTAAGGCAATTGGAGTTAAGTGACACAGCTAGTAAGTGTCAAGTGTTTGGTCTGAGGCCGGATTTGAATTCAGGGCCGGTGTTCTATCTACTGCACCACCTAGCTGCCCCTTCCCACCCTTATCTTTGGGGGGGGGGTACTCAACATATTAGTGTCAGGCATAGTGCAGATACCCAATCAACTTAGCTGATTGCAGCTCTGAACTCAAGCAGTCCTCCAGCCTCAGCCTCCCTGGTAGCAAAGATTACAGCTGTGGGCCACCACACCTGGCTGTAACTATCTTTTAAAGATGAAATCAGATGCCACCTTCCTCAAGACTTCCCAAATCCTCCCTCCCCAGACTTTAGACTTCACATGATGCTTTGCTTTCACTTTTCAGATTCACTCCCAGCATATTATTTTGTACTATAATTGTTTGTGTGTGCATCGTGCGCCACTGCCAGACCATAAGCTTGATGAAAGCAGCAATCGTGTCTGACCTAAATTTGGTATCTCACCCAACATATGGCACAGTATTCTGCACACAGAGGGTGCTTAATAAATGTTTGTTGAATTAAATTTGAACACAGTAAGGCACTCATATTTTTCAAGTTTTTTCACAAAGAGCAGATTTTTTACCTTTGGTACCACTGGCTAGTGTGTTATATACTTTTTCCCCCCCTCCTTTTCCTCTGACTCGCAGGCCTTTTAACCAAGAACCTCCAAGGAACTTTTTATCACAACAATCTCAAAGATAGCAAGATTCTACAATGACATAGGTCATTAAAATCAAGTATAGGCTTCAGGTGAATGAAAATATACCTGGTCTTTGTTAAGGTAAGACATTAGACAAGATAGTAAGCACTCTTTTCAGTTCAACAAACATTTATTAGGTGCCTAGATGTACCAAGGGATGGTCCTAGGCCATGGTGGGGGATAAAGAAAAAGATAAACTCTTTGAGAGGATAATGAAATAGAGAGCATAGGCCACCACCAAAGGAGAGGATCTAGGTATCAAAAAAAAGGCATCACCTTGGAATATGAGGTAAAGGCAAAAAAAGCCTCCCAAAAACACTCCGTGGGAGTATCATTGTGCTGCTTTCTTTGTCAAGTTATTCTGAAGTGGAAGCTTAAAGTTAATAGGGCAGACAAGTCTGCTGACATGGCGCCCCTACTATGGCTCCTTGTACCTACAAAGACCCTGAATCTTATGATTCCTGTATTTCCTGTCCAGAGGTAGGCAACTATCTCTGATATTCTGGACTTGCCCATACAAAAATATGAAAGTTAGGAGAGCTTGTATTTCCTTCGTGCCTCTCTTTGCTTTCTTTCCCTCCCTTCTAAGTCTCTTCCCCCAACCAAACTCAAGAACATAAATGTGTTAGCCACATGTAAAGTTGAATGACATATCATCCCTTCCTCTCTAGTTTAATGCAGATAGATTTCAAGTGTTATTAAAGTATTTACAGAAAGAAACATTAGACCAATATCACTTTTCTCAAGGAATGTTGAGACTTTTCACTGTAGCCATTTACAGCATGAAGTTATGCTATACCTTCTCTCTCACACACACACACACACACACACACACACACACACACACACACACACTCTGATACAGTAACAGCAGAGAACTCCAGGGAAATACTGCATCAAAGTACTGACTAACCTTTTTTCATCTGTCCTTCTCTCCCTCCCCCTTGTGTTTTTCTAATTTGTACAGTGTCGTTGAGAGGTGTTGAATAGATCAATAGCAATTCACCTTTTTCCCTTATTGATTAAAGTGACAGTACCAAAAAAAAAAATGGCAGGCAGTACCAATCCATTTATCATAAAATGTACAACTTCAATCAAGCCACCAGTGACCTTTCCCATTGACAGTTGTGCTGCTAACGTGCAGAAGAGGTTCTCCCCGTTCCCCAAATAAAACACTAAGAATGAGAAGAATCTTGTGCTGAGGCTGCTGGAACCAAAGTTAGGATGAGACAAGTAATTGCAGGTAGGAGGTGCTGGTTCCAAAAGTGATTGCTGTGTGGCCTATATTCTTTGACATGAGCTTGAGAGTTCAGTATGGGGTGAACTGAGTTTTTGCGAAGAAGCGAATGTTGACACAACATGGATTATAATGTATGGTTATTGCTATTTGCCTCTCTAGACTTCTTTCTTCTGTATTCCTCTAGGCAGAAGTAAACTTTGCTTCTCTTTACCTGTGTTTCTCCAAAATATGAATATAGATGTGTGACTTGAAGTGTCTATGATCTTTATGAACTGGTTGACTTTTTGCTGCGGGGTATATAAATATTCTTTCATCCGCCTTAGATTTGAGGTCTTGCCAGAGGAAATGGAAAATTTGGGATCCCCTAGGCCTGAGCTTGTGGAGATCCTTATGTTGTCCAAGATCTTGACAGACTTAACAGAGGAATTTGTGTTATCCAGGTAAACAGCTAGAGGAGAGAACTCTTATGTCTCATCTGATGTTGTACACACATCCCCATTCCCCTCACCAAAGCCCCTAAACCCATGATAATGAAAAGATTCCTGGAGAATGAGAGTCCAACCCCAAGTTCCCTTTAAAATTCTTCCCACACAATTTCATAACACAAATCTATACATCACCATTATATTAAGTACTACACATCCTTCACCTCTTCCTGTGACCACCTAATGAGTCTTCCTTGGGGGTTTCCAATAGTTAATATTCTCCAAAAATTGAAGTCTGATTCAACCCAGCACAGGTTGTTGTTCTTCTTGTTCTTGTTCTTAAACACCAACATATGACTAGTCCCCATCATGCTCAGCCAAGTCATTGCACCCTCCCTTATCTTTTTTAGATCTTAAATTTATTGTTTGGTAGCATGATGGCCCAATTCCCAGAGATTGCTAACTGCCTTGAACCTTGAGAATGGAACTAAGTTCACCTGATCATTTCTTCCACCTACTTGGGAGTTACTTACCTGGGAGAACAAAGTAAATGATGGAGACAGAAGGCTAGTACACTGATTTTTGTTGGCATGCTTGAGATAATGGTCCTTGGACTGTTGGGCAGTTGTTGTTGTTGTTTTCTTAGCCGCATTACCATAACCATTTTGTATTTATTGTGACTACTAGGCTTATAACAATGTTATGAGTGGTTCTTTCTACCCCAACAGGAAGATTCCACCCTGCAAGCTAGACCCAATCTCAGAAGCCTAGTGTCTATGTCAGGTAGCTCTGGGGCCTATGGATACCAGATTTGATGAAAGCAGCCAGCTTTCCCAGAAGCCAGTTAATTACATGTGCAGCTACCAGCAGGGCAGTTGCTCTTTGCGCAGGAATCATTAATAAACTGTTATGTCCAGATAGATAGGGTTAGAATAGAATCTGGCAGCTCTGGCAAATCCTTAGCTTTGTTGAACATTCTTTTTCTTCTCTTCTGTAGTCTCTAATCATACAAAGGAAGAGGAAAGTGAGGGATTGGAGAAGATACCTTTTCAATATTCTCCTCCTAAAGTGGAACCACTCCCCACTATCCTTGAAATAGGATAGGATCTTCTTACAAACATCATCTTGGCAGGCAGGGTGTAAGAAGGTTCTCAGCTTGCTGTGGGTGGGGAATGTTGGTGGCTTTGCTTCTAATATTTACAGCAAACTGCAAACAGGGCCCAGGCTGCAGAGAAGGTAACTAGTAGAACAGATGGCAAATAGTCCCCCTTCCCACTACAGCCAAAGAATGAGACCATCTTCCTTCAGCCAGAGAGGCCCAACTCCTGCTAAAGATGAATGCAAATTTCCATTTGTAGTGGCTTCTGGTTCTCCATTTTTAGCAGAGATGTTATCAGAGGTACAAAGCATTGAATTTGGTTTAAGATGAGAATAATTAATTTGAAAATATACTCCAACTAGAAATGTCTTCCTTTTATAAGCTACAGAAATAATGATTTTTCCTTTGTGATTAACAGTGCAAGGCCTAAAATTTTTTAAAATCTGATTATGAGTAGAAAAAAAGAGTATGATCAATTCATTCCTCCTAGATTTTAGTGTGCCACACTCACATTATAGATCATAAAATGTTTTACCTAGAAGAACCTTAGATCAGGGCTCAACAAATCCTGGGTAAGATTTATTGCATTTGGGGGGTAAAAAACAAAACAGTTGAGGCATGCACTTAGCTCTTCTTACTTCTTTGTTTTCTTGTTTAATTATAATCACAGCTTGTAAAGGAGTAGCATATAGCTCCAGGCAGCACTAGGGATGTTTTGCAGACAATAAGGATTTAATTTGAGGCTGTTTGGACTTGGTGCCCACCATATATGGTTGCCCCAGTGAAGATTGACCTGTATTTAGTATACAAAGTTGCCTGAAGGAGGTGGAGGGAAAGCTGGACACTGGGGCTTCTACCTGCCTCATAAATGTCCCATAAATTAACTTGACCAACTGTGCTTAGCATTTTCTTTGAGCCTTTCCAAAGGATCCCTTCAAAACCTTTTTATTGGCCCTAGCTTGGGTCTCAACCTCAGATGGAGAACTACTAGCTTGTGGAAACATACAACCCTTCCCTCTATTTTATTATTTCTTTCCTGGAAAGGTGAAAAATTCATATGGCTCCTGAATCTAAAGTAAATTTGTGATCCCTGCCTTAGACCTTATCTAGGGCAAAGATTGTTTTTGCAGTTGGAGAAGCTTAGTATTAGAGAAGTTACATAACTCGCCCTTAGTCACACATCTAGCTTTCTTTTGGGGTCTAAGTCGTACTTGGAGATTGTGTCAATTCTATAGATGGATGATATGCATGTGATGTAAGCAGATGAGATTCAGTCTCTTTTATACTGAACTAATGAATAGGAAGAGAAGGTGAAACTTGTGGGGGTCAGGGGGAGAATGGTGTGTGAAGGGGGCTCCCTTTAGACAAGATTGCAAAGCCAGTTGGAGATAGGGACTGAAGACAGGCCAGAAAGGAAAAGAGCAGATATCTGGCATGGGGAGAGACCTGGAATTTTCCAGTGTCTTTCCATGAGATTTGATAGTGGGAAAGCCACTGTTTTTCTTGCCAAAAATTAAGAACCAGAAATGCCCAAAGGGATTGACAAGGGAATGCTGAACTATTATCAGATTAGATTTTATTTTACTGAAAGACAAGTAAGACTCTAACTAGAATTACTCACAGACTACCTGGAAAGCAACCTATGCGACACCCTAGGCTGAGCGCTTTGCCCTATATCTTAGAGCAGCTTCCTAAGCATATCAAATTGAACCAGGAAACAAATGAAAATCCAACAGGGTTTCACCTGCTGCCCCTAGTCTCCTCCATCTCCTTGCTTTTCTACCTCTCTACTGTACCATGAGTTCAATCTCAACCCCACACTGATGACATTGGGGGGGTATGTGTTGTGTGAGGAGCAAGAGGTGTCTGAGCCCCACCCTTACCAGTCCCCCTCCTACCCATTAACAGAAGCTATTTGGCTTTCTCATTAGCTGTGACATCTTTTTGTCTTCTTCGAATGTTTTAAAATGGGGCAGGAACAAATCACATTTTATTAACTGACTTTTCCTCCCCCCCATCCCCCACCCCAACAAAGCTAAATGGAGCTATACATGTACACAAGGATTATATTTAGCCTTGATGGTGTGGCAGAGTGGGGAAGGCACATTTCTGGAGGTTTATCTGTTACCTAGTAAACAAAGGGAGGTGTGAGTACTTAATAATTTGATAGTAATAATAAACATTTATACGGTACAATGACAGCTTTGATGCAGAGCATAATGTTCTGTGGATTTCTGTTAATTATGTTTGTGCATGTAAGTAGCCCCTGGCAAGGGACTTGGAATACCGCACAGAGTTAAACTGTATTAAACATCAATTAAAACATCATAAAATGGAAACTTAATAAAATATGCAAAAGTCAGACTGGTTATGATCACAGGAAAGGAAGAGGGATGGATAGTAAGGGAAGGATAAGGCTGAGCTGAGTTTTTTTTTGAGATCAGTTCTCATTTCTTGACTGTCATTTACTCTGAGTTTGTGTGGGTCCCCTGAGGTGTGTATGATGGCACTTTTTGTGTTCCTATGTTAGATCATAAGGGTCTCTGAAGTTTCTCATCATAGCTAATAAGATGAAAATTGGATCAGCTCAGTCAAAAACAAGTGCTCCTCTCCTTAGACTAAAATGTATCTCCCTGGGTTCCTCTTCTCCTCTGAGTTCTGATATAGTGTATACTGGGATGTTTTGATTTGAATTTCCCAAGCAGTACTTCTTCTGTCCATACCTTTGCATGCTTTTGTCCTATAAAACTTTCCATTTTTTCAAAAGGACCCTCACCAAATGTCAAGAAAGGAGAAAGGGTGCCAGTATTTAGGTCAAACAAGTTGGCCATACTCTTTTCGTTACCTTCTTCCCTTCTGACAACCCAGCTAAGATGTTTCCCATTTGCCCTGGGAAACATGGGGAAGGACTTTGGCTTTAGCCAAAGACCTTCTTAGGTGGTGAACCTCAGATTAAAGCATCATGTAAGTGCAGAGCTGTCACTGTTCCCATAATACAGCTGACTACAATTGCTGAATCTAGTTCTCCCCATCACCTCTTCTCCCCTTGCCCCCACCTGCTGGGCTTGTGATAACCCCATATCCAGGGGATAGTCCCTGGGCCTTCTTCCTTACTGCCATCTGACTATAGAACATCTGATCTAAAACTACTATTATACCTTTCTCCATGTGTCTGAAACTTTTGTCACCCTTATTGGTTGTAGATGAGACCAGTCATCGAGGCAATGTGATGTAGTATAATCAAAAAAAGCAGCTAAGTGGGATAGTGAATAGAGCATCAGTCCTGGAGTCAGGAGGACCTGAGTTCAAATCCGGCCTCAGACACTTGACACTTTAAACTAACTGTGTGACTTTGGGCAAATCACTTAACCCCCAGTGCCTTGTCAAAAAAAAAGAAAAGAAAAAGAAAGAAGGGGCAGCTAGGTGGTGCAGTAGATAGAGCTCTATCCTTGGAGTCAGAAGGTCCCGAGTTCAAATTTGATCTCAGACACTTGACACTAACTAACTTTGTTACACTGGGCAAGTCACTTAACCCCGATTGCCTCACCCAAAAAAAAAGAAAGAAAGAAAGAAAGAAAAGACAGGGGGCCAGGAATCTGAAGACTAGTTCTTGGTTCATTTCCATCACTATTTTGTTCTGTAACCTTGGGCAAGTCTTATAGGCTATAAAATGAGAGGATTGAACTAAAATAGCTATATTAGCAGGGACCCCACTCCAGCTCTAAAATTCTACAGTCTTATGTCCTGTATACTGGACATATAGAGTTTTTCAGACTTCTTTAAAGAGTTTAAAGACATAGGTTTTTAAAAAGTGAAGCATAATGGAGGGACAGTGTTAACAAGGCAATATGTATGTCCTTCTTTTGGGCCCTATCTTAAAAAAACAAAACAAAACAAAACATGTTTTTCAACACCTTAGAGATGGTGCCCACCAACCCTCCAATAAACCCTCATTTAGAAAACAAAACCAAAAAAAACTATGCTTTTCAATGCGTTAGCCTTTTCTGGGGTTTACTGATGCTACAAAAGGGATTTTGGCATGCCCCAGTAGTCAGTTGGCATTACAACTACTGGTGCGATATGTTAGGTCTGCCCCAGAGACAGCCCTGTACCCTGTGCAGACCAAGATAATGAGTTTGCAAGCCAGTGCTGAGTCAGTCAGCAAATATTTGGGGGCACATACTGTGGTGAACATGGTATGATTGAGATTTTTACTTTCTCACCATACACGTTATTCCCAAGCCTGAATGCACCCAGCAATCTCAAGTGCCAATTCCAGTGGCTGGCCTTGGCCTCGATGAGCCCCCCTACAGAGCTGCCAACACTGAACAGCTTACAAAGGACCCTGTGGCATCCCTAATTGAGGAACTGGTGCGCAGATGCCCTCAACGGATAGTATTTTTAGCTGCAGCAATATAGCCTCATCTTTTTGCAGAATGTTTTGTTGTTACTTTTTTTTTTAATGAAATAAATAAATATGGATTTTGTATAGCTTTCAAGCAGTGCCCAGGGACTGTGGAATTGTCAGGGGTGTCAGTGTGCCCCTTCCATAGGCCTATGTAATTAATCCTCCCCACAAGCAGGTGCTGATGCTCAGAGTTTGCCAAAATATTAGGACAGGGAGACAGCCTGTGCAGGAGCAAAAGGAGCTAGAAATAGAGACGAGGAGTAATGCATGACAAGGAGGATGGGCATGATGGTAGCAATGCCTGGGGCTTCTGTGGGCAGCCTAAGCATTTTGACATCCTCTCGCCTGAGTAACAGGGAGCCACCCTCACTAGTAGGTTTAGCTCATGCCTGAGACTTCCTGTTCTGGTCTGACTTGATTCCTGAGAGGACATAACAGTGGCTCTCACTTGTTGCCTACCCCAAGCTTTTCGTAGCCTTTCTTTTCAGTTCGTTCAGTAGAGGTTCTCTCTTAAATTACACCTGTTTTATCTAGGGTACAAGGCATCCAAACGGTTTTCCTCATCTCCAGAAACAAGAACCTTTTATCAGCTGGGAAAGTAAAGGAACACTTCTACCTGCCAGTTGTTGCATAAGACCAGCTCTCATTTTGTAGTTTGTCTATGAAACCTCCAGAAAAACATTGTTTCCAGCTTTGGTCAAGTTCACATAAGTACCTTGGACCTGTGGTGTCTGGGGAAAGAATGAACTTAAAGAGACAATCAAGCCTGTATCTATAGCCCAATTCATAAAAACCAAGGAGGACTGGAAAGTTACCTTGTCTAATGCCTTGCCCTGCCTTAACCACACCCAGCCTACCTTTCCTACACATAGCCTTTCACTTTCTTTTGGGGGGGGGGGCAGGGCGGAGTGAGGTGATTGGGGTTAAGTGACTTGCCCAGAATCACACAGATAGGAAATATTATGTGTCTGAGGCCAGATTTGATCTCAGGTCCTCCTGACTCTAGGGCCAGTGCTCTGTCCACTATGCCACCTAGCTGCCCCGCCTTTCACTTTCTAAACAGACATCTGTCGATGTGACAAAATGTCATGGGAAAACTGTCATTTTCTTAAAATGCTTAATGTTCTGCTTACTGGGACTGCTCAGCGCCCAAAGCTAGGGAAGAACATTGTAATATCCCCTCCTCTCAATTCATTTTAATAGCTCCCTTCTCTGCCTTTTTTTACATTTGTATTAGAACTCATCTGTTTCCTTAATACCAGAGCACTGGCTTTATTTAGTAGATAGAGAACCAAACCAAATAGATTTCTGATTGCTAAACTGAAGTCTTTAATGAAAATAATATGGAGGAAACGTAGCTGGCCAAAGCCCTTCTTTCTCCTCATCTAGGAAGAGGTCAGAAAGATGTTTGACTTTCATTGAGAAGGGAAAACACCCTTAAGTTTCCCTCAAGTAGGCTGCTTCAAAAGTAATCTATCTACTTCTTTCTCTACCAGCTTTATTGATAGTGGACATTCCTGTATCACTTTATTTTTGCATAGGGCCTTCCTGTCATTTTTATTGCGCTACCCACCCACCCCCCTTCCCAAGCAGAAACTTTCCATGTCTCATAATGTACCTAGAGATGACATAGATTCTTTCCTGAAAATGTAAGGAAATAGCCTCTGAATGGTGAAGGGGGATATCTCTTCAGCATATAGAGAAAAAGAAAGGGACCTAGAATACTTGGACTCTCTTCCCATCTCCCCCTTTTGAAGGTAGAAGTAGGCCAGGTCTTGAATTCACTTTGGAACTAAGATGACCCCCTCTTATTCGTGCTCTAAAGTAGAAACCAACCCAAATTACAAGGTTAAAGCTCTCTAGACCAATTAGTCTAGGTGTAGAATGCTAGTTAACTTCAAATTATGTAAAGCAATCCCTGCAGCAAACACAGTTTCCAGCCTGCATCTTTGCTAAACTGCTTATGCAAATTATCCCAGAACCAGCCAGTTTACCTCCCAAGGAATTACTGGAAGCTGAAAATGAAGCAGGTGAAAGAAAAAGCACCAGAAAGCTTAGTCCCTGATCCATCTGCATCCCCAGTCCTTCCCATCTCTTTTAAATGTAGACTACCTGCTTCTCAAAGCCCAGTACCTTAGCTTCCCAGTTTGTACCAATGTACCAAGGAACTTCCTGCCATTATGGAGAGGCGACAGAGTAGCAAGTGGTTTTCCCTTCTCCCTTTCCATAAGAAAGAGCAACCATATTCGATACCAAATGTGAGAAAAGTAGCCTGTGCACATGACAATCAATGCATCTGATATACAGCAACTTCTAGAAAGAGGAGTCTAGAACCCACACCTTTTATTTCGTTGTGTATACCAGAGCCATAGAAGAGGAGGTACACTCAGGATTCCAATAGAGAGGAAGATTCTATGAAGATAGGAGATCACAAGCCATATGCTGCCTGCTCAGTCTAGAGGGTATCTTCACATTAGTCTTGACGCTAAAACCCTGAGATCACCATGATCCATTAAGACTTAGAAGGCCAGAATCAAGAACCTAGTCTGCCTCTGTCTTTCTCAGTCTGCACGGCCCTTCCCCATGACTCTCCACTGGGTTTCCCTCCCATTATCTGCCAGCCTCTCTGCTTGTTTGAGCTGTTACATAATCACTTAGCCACAGATGACAGGCTCTTTGGCCCCTATGCTTTGCCTACAGTCAGGTTTCTGTTAGGCTGCCTGCTTTTGTTTTCCAAACCAAAAATTCCCAGGACTTGGGTGTTGTTTTTGAAGATGACTCATAGGAATGTCCTGCTTGAGAAGGGCTGCAAGCTGCTATGAGGAAGTAACCAGTATGGCATAGTACTTCCACTTGGTGAAGGCTGTTGATTGTTGAGAGAGCAGTTCTGAAGATACCTCTGGGAGAGGTCAAGAGGAGGGCAGTGGAGTTCTGCAAGGACCTTCATTCCATAATACCCTGATCACTGTGAACATGGTGAGGGCACATTGGACGAGGGTAATTCTGCTATTTGCCTAGCCCTCTGCTTTCGCTGATTCAGGCTTGGCCAAGAAGGGACTTGAAAAATCTGCCCCCTGCACCTTTATCCCTTGATTGAGACTAGGTATTGTAATACAGAGGACCACAGAAGTTAGTTCTCATGGACCTGATTGAAAAACTAGCCTTGGGACTCATATCTGTGCCTTGGAAAGCTGCACCGGAATAAATGATTCTGCAGACACATCTCTGTGTCCAAGTGAACGTTAGCTTATCAGGCTTCATATGTATTTTAAATCTGCTAAGAGGTTTGGACTCGAAGAGACAGTAGATCACAGATGGGAAAAGAATGTTTCAACTGTTAGTCCCCAAGTTCTGGTTCCAAACAGAAAAGTCTAAGCCTACTATAGAACCCCCTCCTGGTACCCATCACATATCTTACATCATTTCAAACACAGGTAATGAGATGGTCTGTCTTGCAACACCTGTCTTGCGATAGTGCATGCCTAGGTTGTCCTTTATAAGTTGGGACAGTAAGGCTTGAAGGGAATGCACTGCCTGTTGGGTTTAAGAGTAGCCAGTATTTGTTTTGGCTGTTCTTTTATATGTTAGATTGCTTTGGGTGGTGGTATGCTTTCTTGGTCCTACTAAGTAGTCAAGTTCTAGATTCATTATGGCAACCACGTAGAAGAGAGGATTTATAGAGAAGTGTCGTTGCCTCTGCACTTTGGCACCTGTAAAAGCTTCTGTTCCCAGTGCTGAGTTCCTGGTGGGGAACTCATAAAGTGATACTCCAGACCAGAGGTATCAAACATGCAGAGCACATGCAGCTCACAATACTCCCAAGTGCAGCCCAAACCAGATTAAAATGTAATTGGGAAATATTTAACAAAATGAATTTTAAAACAATAAAATTTAGATAATATAATACATGTTCTTCTAAGTCTATATGTTGCCTGCAGGGATCTTTATGTATGGCCCCTGTTTCTGTTTGAATCTGATACCACCGCTCCAGAGAATTACTAGGGAAGACCCTCTGTCTCCTGTCAAGTGGAAAAACTTGCCTGCACACTACTTTCTGAATTGTACTTCTTCAAAGACAGATTCCTTCTTCTTGCATAACAAAGGAGACTTCACCTGAATGTACGGTCCTAATTGCCAGTAAGGGGGGTAATCTCCTCTGTTTGCGAGCAGGGTCAGGAAAGGGTCTACTTTTAAATGGAAATAAAGAGGTCGTCTCTGCCACACGGGGCCTCTCATTGGATTATTGTTCATGCTGACCAGCTGTAGCAGATTGGACAGCTCATTGGGTACAGTAGTGGGCATTGTCAACTCTGCTGCCAAAGAGGGAAAGGGATGTTTGCTCCGCTTACAGATGGATCTGCACGTCACTTCGAGCCCGTTCTTAGCCGTTGTCCAAGGGGGCAACCCAAGATTGGGTAATTTAATTACATTTGCTCCCTCCCTCTCTGGCCTTCCTCTTGTGAGTGGGAGTGAGGGAGAAGCAGATTTGGCAGAGGAGCACACCCTTAATGCTAGGCACTGCCAGAGCCAAACTGAAGAACCACAAAGTTTCTCCATCCTACACATGGCCCAAGGCATCTGCCTGTGCTGCAGTCTCTGACCAGGCTGTCTTCTGGCACATGTGTCATAGGAATTACTGAAAACAAGATAGCTCCATCACAGAAGTACCACCTGAACTTTCAGGAGAGAGAAGAAAACATGCATGGCACTCCTCCCAAACACTTACTGCCCGGACCTGACCAAGAGCTACAACCACATCAGCCTACACCTTTACTGTACTAACCACTTATCCCAACCATTAACTTTGATGTTTCCTTCCCTAACCCATCTCTCCCTATGAACTTCCTACTGGGTTTATTATCAAGTCACTATGTAGTAGTGAAGAACTACTAACTTTACTATCTAAAGTTCTTAACAGTTTCCATATCCCCGCCACTTAGTACTATTCACGGCCCGTTACCATTCCCAACTTCTTTCACCCAACTATAACTATCTCTGAATCAGTCAATCAAGAAATTATTATGAAGTGCTTACTACATGCCAGGTACTCTGCTAAGCACTGGGAATACAAAGAAGGTAAAGATAATAATAATAACAGTAATAATTATAACAGAACCCCTACCCTCAAGGAGCTCACATTCTAATGGAGAAGACAATATGAAAAAAAAAATTGTAAAATGTGGTCTTTTGAAGCTCATTAGGTGGTTACCTTGAATTTTATTTCCTTTCTCCCTTAATCACCCAAAAGAAGTCTACCCATCATTGTCTTGCTTCTGACCTGACTCTCCATGCTTTGTGAAGCATAGGCCAAGCACCTAAAACCACAGCCCTCTACTTCTTAGAAAGGATCCCTCATCAGTTCTTTTTATTATGACTCTGTCTTCTTCACCCTCCCCCAGGACCACATCCCTTAGGCTGAGCCCTCTGGTGTGACATCAGCAGCACCTCCTAAAGGAAAGAGTATTTTGGTGTCATACTCATCTAAACCAATACCGGCAGAAATGCAAACTGGTGTTCATGAGTGCACAGCACAATCCAGGCAAAGAGGTCTGGTCTTTGAGAGCTAGCAGAAATGACTATTCTCTTAATGAATAAAAACTCATTTGTTTGCATTTCTCCCCATTCCCATCCTTCTTTATTCTCTAGCTCCCCTTCTCAGCTTTGAAGCTGAGAAGAAAGGTGGCTCCACCAGATTCAGTATGGTAAATTTCTGCCAAATTAACTTGTTTTAAAAGGAGTCTTGGCTGCAAGTGGCCACTCTTATAGAACGTTCCTTTCAGCACTTCTGGAAATTTTTGTAAAAAGGACAATTTCTAATTAAATGCATGTGTAAAAACTATAGCCAAGGCCACTGTTTCCCTTGGGGAAGATTTATTAATATATGGTAGGAAAGAAAATACATTTCATTTTAAAGTTTTGAATGCTGCTTTGCAAGCTCACAGTTGAATCTCTCTATATTGATCCTGTTTGGGCAGACTAAGTCCATCTGAGCCTGCTCTAAAGCTCTCCATACTATA
This sequence comes from Vombatus ursinus, assembly GCF_900497805.2. Lineage (NCBI taxonomy): Eukaryota > Metazoa > Chordata > Mammalia > Diprotodontia > Vombatidae > Vombatus > Vombatus ursinus. Next base: position 4,854,199 of record NW_020954617.1, read on the forward strand.
TCAACCATTCTCACCCAGTTGCTTATGCAACAGCAGCTCAGGAAAGGTAAGTTGGGAGCAGAAATACAGTTTTCTGTGCTGTCATTGCTCCGGATGACCTTGATTAAGTCACTAATCTTGTCTGGTTTTCTATAGTCTAAGGGGAAGAAGAGAGCAAGTGCCCCACTTATCAGTAGATCAGACTGTCAGTCGAGCCTCATAGGCCATGGGACACAGAGGAAGGGATGCCCAGTTCCTCTGCTTCACACCGTTAAGTGGAGTGGATATGCACGTTGTTCCTTTTCTTTCCTTTCCCTTCCCTCCCGAGTTCTAAGCATACAACAGGGTCTCCAAGTCTCAAGAGTTAGAGGCCTTGACCTCTTGTTTCCTCCTCAGTACTCTTTACCCATCTGTGACATCTGCTTCCTTTAACATTGCATCCATCAGAGGAGTGATAGTCCTGGCTGGAGTGGATTTTTGCTCTGGGTTGAATTGAGATGAGAGACTAAGGAGCAGGAAAGTCATCCAGAATGACCCAGCTAGCATCCATGTACCTCAGGCAAGGAAGCTTTGGGGTAGGCCAATTCCTACAGCCTTTTATTTTATTTTGATACTCAATAATTGTAATTATTAGCTTCAAAGGAGATTTTGGAGAAAATTAAATGCAGACAGTTTCAGAAATCTCATCTTTGGCAGTCCTCCTCACCAAGTTCCCTTTGTAGACATACAGGAGAGTGCCTTTTTTTATTTTAAATACTTAGGAAATGTTTTGTGAATTGGATTGAATTGAATTGACTATTTCTGATCTCCATCTCTGCATCCCCATTCCCCCCAATTAGTTGGAATTCAGTTCTTAACCTTCCTTTTTTTCATTAGTCCACTGAAGCTACTGTTTATTGGCCCTTCCCTTTCTCCTTTTCCTCCTCCAGACTTCCCCTTCCTCGCCCAGTAAAAGTGAATTGAATTGAAAGAATATCCTGTCATGTCAGAGGCGGTGAAGTCCATTGTCAAATCACACAGGCTGACACTAATAGGATAAAGTATTATCCTACTCTCTTTAAGTCCAGAAATTAAGTCTCCTTGCCACAGCAATAGATTACAACTTGTAACCACTGCGGCCGGGGAACTGCAAAGACAGGGCAGTTCATGTCTCAGCTTGTGGCTCTTTCTCTGAGTCTGTACTGGACCCATTGTGAAGAGTGCTCTGAGCATCTCTTCATAGTATTCTCCTCACAGACAGTGGCTGCACTGTACAGGGAACCACCACCTGGTTCCTGGCTGGAACTGCCTCCTTAGAGAGCTGCCTATAACTCATTCATTTCTTCTACAGGGGGGAATTGGAGTGCGAGAAGCTGTTTGAATGATCTTAGCGAGACTGGGTGAACAGGGGGTGGAAAGAGGAAGATGAGGAGCTGAAGACAGAAAATACCAGCCAGGAGACAGGAAACCAAATGGTGTGTTTCCCTTGCCCAAGGAGCAATTCATATGTAAAATCCTTTTCCTTTTACGGCTGACTCACTGAACAGGTGAAATGACTTATCCTAGTGACTAACCCACTTCCATTTTAAAGATCTGTATGCTATGTAAGGTCTCCATATAACCTTCAGATTAGAGAGTATTTCTAGGTTATAGTGGTAGTTGTAGTGATGATACTCAAATACTTCCAAGAAGAAAAATAGTCCTAGAGGGAGGAAAATAAAAGGAATAGGAGGGGACATGACAACATAACATACTTTTAAATGAGGGATGCTGTAAGGGATTTACTTGCGGGACCTGGGTCCTGTTAGAGCAATCAAGAGAATGACGGTGGTAGGTGTGGGAGAGGAAACTGATTGGAGATTAATTGAAGGAGATAGATGAGATAATATATTTAAAGTACCTGACTTTATAAATATAGGTTCTTAATATTATTACTGAGTATTTGGTGGTATTTGGTGGGGAAGGGAGTGAAGATTGCTTAATATGGAAACAGGAAGATTAAGGATTATTCTTTTGATGTTTGGTTACAGCCCTGAGCTATTGGCCTAATTATACAGAATAAGAAGTATAATGTGGCATAATAGAATGAGTATTGGACCTGGGAGTAAGGAAGACATAGTTCAAATCCCATCTTTGGTACACTTCTGAACAGCAACCATGGACAAGTCACTCAACATCTCTGAGCCTTGGGCAAATCTCCTATAACTATCTACCTCCTAAAATACGAACTATTTGCAATTTGTTCTGGTAGAAGGAATTCCCACATAAGTGAAATTGCAGATCCTTGATATTGACTTGTAGGGCATTAAGGAGCCTAAGAAATAGGTATGGTGGACATATCCTTCTTTAATCCCATCTATTCAGAGCCATCCTACATCAGAGAATCATTTCTATGATGGCCATCCATCCTTTCCAGCAGAAGGTAAGCTTTGACTGTTGATTTATTACCATTTTACACTTGTCCTTGGGGTTGTGAGATGGATAAGTACAGCACCATCCTCCCAAAGCATAGATACCTCCTTGGCACAACCATTTGGCAGCTGGGTAATACAATGGATAGAGTGCTTGGCCTGGAGTCAGAAAGACCTGAGTTCAAATTTGGTTTCAGACACTTACAGGCTTTGTGACCCCAGGCAAGCCACATCATCTCTGTCTGCTTCAGTTTCTTCAAATGCAATATGGGAATAATAATAGCACCTAGATCACAAGGTTATTGTGAGGCTCAAATGAAATAATATTTGTAAAGCACTTAGCACTGTACCTGGTACACAGTAGGTGCTTAATAAAGGCATGTTGTCATCCCCTTCCCCCTCCAGAGATGCCTGTACAGGCTGAAGCACTCTGTCTAATTATCAGAATCTATCTGTAGTGGAATCATCATCACTACCACCATCGACATTACAATTATTTGGTTTGTGTGGTGGCCTCCTTTTGAAAACCCCTTTAAATACATTCACCATTATATTACACCAACCTTAACTTTATTATAGGTAAGAAATACAGACAGAACATCTCAGTTAGACTATCACAACCTTGACTGGAACTTAGTTCTGTGAGATGTTCCCCACTCCCTACTATGGACAATCCCCCGAGGTATAGAGTAAGGCTTTGGTGCGTAGGCAGATAGGCCCATGGACCACCAGCAGGCCTGGCATGGGCAGGAAGCAATATCTAACACTTTACTATCCTCCAATCTATCCTTAAGATGGAAAATCAAAATATATTATTCCCATGGTAGCTCTTGGAAGTTTGATCATATTTTTTCCATTCTAACACCCCTTCCCTGTTTTTGTTTTCTGAAAAAGTGAATAGAGACCAGCCCTTCCTTTCTTGTTCTGTACCCTAGCTTCATACCAGTTGTGCTCCCTTCATCCGTAGGGCCAGCCAGCAACCCTCCTAATAGGACAGAGGAATCTCCCAGGCTTTCCTTCTTAACTGCATTGCAGACCCTTAGCTGATGACTTGTGTGTCTGCCACAGAGCTCCACTTTCCTACTATCATTAAAATGCCTGATACTGTACAGTTTAGTTCTTTAGCCCTGCCTATATTTCCTCAATAACCCATCCCACGCTACCTTCTGCCCCATTTCCTTCTCTAAGACTTTACCTGTCAGAATTTAGTAAATGGCTTTAAATGTGATTTTGTTTTGCTTCCTAATATTGAAATAAGAATAAGGAGAGAAGACTAGAGGGAATAAAGGTTCTTGGAGTAAAGAACCAAGTCTCCATAGATGGGAGTTAAATCAATTTGCCTCTCAGCCTGGTACTCAGAGAGAGTGAATTGGTCAAGAGTTACTCCATCAGCCTGTCCCTCCACAGAAAAGCAGTCTCTGCCAACCGCTAAGACAAGGCCTTGGACTACTTGTGAACCCCTATCAAGGATAAATGTGTTAGGATCCAGGGGGATTGTGGGAGAGGAGAGAACCTATGTCCACTCTTAAGCACAGTGCCTGAGGCCATCTATGGGACAGGTCCCTTGGCCTTTGGCCAATATTTCTCCTTCCTAATATGTCCTGTTCTTTCTGCTGGGCATAGACAGGCCAGCCTGAAGGAATGAAAGGGACAGGGTGCCAGCCTGAGTGCACATAGTCTGTTGTGTATGTAGTGTCATGCACTCCACTGTTCCATTCTCTAAAGCCCTTTTTCCTTGCTGTGGGGAAGTCATTTACTCTTTTAATTTAAAGCCATAATGAAAACAGCCTTAATCTGCTGCCCAGACTATTTTCCCCCCTACAGGGGGAAGGGTGCTTTCTGAATGGACAGGGACAAGGAGCCTGTGAGCCAAAAGCTTCCTTGCAATTTAGCTGAGGCAGGATTTAGAAATGGAGTGAACAGTGTGCATTAGCTGATGGCATGAAGTGCTGAGTGCTGGCAGTGAAGATAAAGTCAGACCTACGTTTAGATATAAATGTTCCTTCTTTGTTTCTTCTCTCCCCCTTCCCTCTGATTCTTAAGCCCCTACTGCTATGTTGCAGTAAATGTCGGATCCCTAATTGTGGCCTCTGGCCCCCTGAAGTGGGAAGCCAAAGCTCACCAGGTCTGACCCAAGACTGTAACCCTCCTCTCACAGCAAAAAAAGGCGATGATGGAACTCAAAGGACAGGAACTCCAGTGGCTGCTCTGTTCCACACGGTACTCAGCACATTGTTGGCCTCAATACATGTTAAATAGCATGATAATGCTAATGTCTCTAGGCCCCAAGGCCTGTCCACCCTCCATGGATAATAAGCTTACAATGCTAGACTTGCTGAGGTGAAGGCCCCTGAACAGGTTCTATGGGTGTAACAAGGGATAACAGTCTCAATGTCCCTGATTTTGAACAAGAGGCTTCCCTACCAGAGAACTTTCTCATCAAGGCACTTCTGGAACAGTGATCCTACAGAGCCTCTGGAGAAAAGATCAGGTGGGAGCTGACCAAACCCACATTTCCTTAGGATTGCCCAACCTGACTCTCCCCTCTGCTTCACTGCTGTCATCCTTGCCTTTGGAATCTTGCCATCATGATTTGCTCCCTCCCTGAGAAAGACAGCAAGCCTGCTTAGGAATGTTGTGCTACTCTGTGCATTCCAGAGTGGCGCTTTGCCATCATGCCAGTACTTGTGCCCCTTGTGGGTGAGACTCTGGTCAGAATTCAAGACAAGAGGTCAAGAAGAGCAGAGAAGGGATGCCCTATTGAAAGGGTATCATTTCAGCCTATAGAATCATGTGTGTTTTGTCTGGTAACATAAAGCCCTGGGTAGCAGTATGGTACAATGCAAAAAGCTTAAGATTAGAGAGTTTGAATACTGAGATTCCAGTCCCAGGTTGTGGCCATTAACAAGCCATGGGTGGGACCTTAGGCAACTCTGAGCGTTCTTTTCTGTCAAATGAGTGAATTGGATTGATTTCTTTTTCTGTGCTCTTTTCTGCCTTTCACATTTTTAGTTCTAAGTCACAACTTCCCTGGGCCTGCCTCAGTTTCCTCATCTTAAAATGAGGAGGTTTTACTGGATGTTCTCTAAGGTCCCCTACAGTACTAAAATTCTATATACCAAAAATGTAAGCAGGCATCTGACAAGCCGCTTAAGGCTCTCCCTACAAGCTACCAGCCACAAGCCTTTCTCTCCTTTTCCTCGTGCTTTGTCCACCCACAGAAGTTACAGCTGAGAGGGGGGCCTATATGTTCATTCTCTGGGTGCTATCTTTGGTGCTACAGATTTTTTGGCTTTACAGTAGATTTTTAGGACTATCCTAAAAGCCCAGTGGCCCAACACACATTTTCTTGGATGCTCTGACCTGATCCCATCCTGGAGGGAGATGATATTTCAGAGCTGCCCAGTAAGAGCTTTCTGACAGATTTTAGACCTGGGCATGTCTTCTAGGCCACAAATTGGTGCTTTCTCTTAGGATTAATAATTGAGAGTTGCTGTATGTTCTCATAGTTGGTTGAGCTGAAAGAGGGAATATTACATCTCAGGGTTCTCTGAAGGCCCCCTGCTGGTTATGGGAAAGCAGTTACTTGAACATTTCTCAGGTAACAAACCCCACAATTCATTTGAACATGCCATTAACAGTCTCCACTGTTCTGGTATGGTTTCCTCTATTCTCTCTCTCTCTGCCTTATAGGCCTGCCAAAGAAGAGATGTCCACTTTTTTTTACAGCAGAAAGTTTCTGTGAAGAGCTAGCATGACTTAAGGCATTCTGGTCTTAAAACAATCAATGTGTAAGGAGAAAAAAAAGCTCTCATTATAGGACTAAGACCAGCTGGGCTCTTTAGCCACCTTCCACATCCCCTCTCCAGTTACCTCTTTGGACTGCCTTGATCATAGCCATCATCCTCAATACATTCAGATGTTAATATATACATACCAAGAATGTAAATCTGATGCCAAAGTAGTGTTAGCTTCTGGGACTTTTCCCTAGCATCATTTCAAATGACCTTCTCTTTCTATACCATAGGACTTGCACCCAGTTCTTCCTCTTACCACTCTAGGTCAGGGAGACCATTTCAGTAAAGAGCTGCTACAGAATTCCAAGTCAACCTTGCTCCAAACAACTGCGGACATTGCAGGTGGACTGGGGAGTTCACTTCTTAATTCTCCCCTGCTTCCACCACTTCTGCCCCTTCTTCTTTTCCTTCATCTCCACCAAATAGAAAAGGTTCCAGCAAACCTGAGAAGCCATTCTGAGGCGCTTGACTTGGCTCTCTGGAAACTGTCAAATGGCCGAGGCGCTACCTTTTCCAGCAGACTCCCAGGTAACTCCTTTCTCTCTATATATTGTAGGTTTCTTTCTTTATTCTATATGTATGTATAGGGGGAAATAGAAAAATAGTAGAAGCAAAATGTTTTGGGGAACTAATGACATACAAGCAGCAGCTTGTCAGCCTGGGAGAGTTCAGTTCTGTACGAGAGAGATAATTTGTAAATGGACTACCATGACTGTTCACAGTCATGTGGGATTTTGGACTCATTTTCAGTATCCATTGATATTCTTGACTTTATCTTGTTCCACATGTTATTATTTTGACTAGTTCTAAGAAGCATTCCCTTGGTAATTTTTAATAATAAATATGTAAATAACAGAGAGAGTATTGTTATTGTCATATTGGCGTGACCCAGCCATGAACATTGAATATCTCTCTACTTATTCTTACCTTTATTTATTTCTGTTCTGCTTTGTGGATGTATTTATATAAGTCCTGTATCTTGTATCAGCTAATTCCCAGATATTTTATGCATTTTGTTGTCCTCTTAAATGGAATGTTTCATCCTATATTTTCCTGGCTTTATGTTAGATCTCAGCTTCTGGATATTGCTGTCTTATCCGTTCTCTAATTGCTGCAAAGTACTGCCTTCCTGTTTCTTTTCTTCCCTCTTCAGTGCCATAGAGATCACACCCACTCAGTTTCCTTCCCTACATCAGTAGAAGCACTAGCACTTGAGAAACACAGGGTCCCATTTCAGACCCATTCACTCTAGACATCATTAACTCAGAACTTTGAACCCAGTAGGCACTTAATGTTTGGTTTGATTTGAATGGAATTGATTTAAATAGATACCCACCAACAAAATAGGCTCAGCTACTTAGCACCCTTAGAACAGAAAAGCCTTGCCGTCCATCAGAAATCTGAGCCAACAAAGGTTGCTGCCAACCTCCTAAATCTAGGTCCCATGGGGTCCTTGAGCAGAATGGGTTTGGCGGGCCCAAAGCATCTGCTGAGGTGGCATTTAATCTTGGCCAGAGTAAGAGAGCTGAGGAGCTGAGGTTGGCCCATTGCCCTTCCTCTCCTAGGGCACAGTGAATTGGGTGTATCCCAACAGGTCTCAGGGAGCAACACACTTAGCTCAAGGAGGATATCTAGCATTGTAGGTGCATTTGTTTATGCCAGGGAAAGGATGACAGTTTTTTAAATGTTCAATAAATTTTTATGAACATTTCCTTCTCCCCTCTCCTTTTTTTTTTTTTTTGTTTGTTTTCTTTTTTAAATAGCTGTCATTTGGTACTTCTGATCAGCTCAGTGAACCTATAGATTTCAAGGTCTGCCATTCAATTTAACCCTTTGGGGACACTGAATTAAAAATTGAACAATATTTATTAAAATACAAAAATACACTTTTCTCACGTTACAGTCAGTATTCTTTTGTTGACATTTCCCCACCCACCCAACCCCACCCTCTTTCAAATCTGAACCCCTTTTTTAAAGCTAAAATAATAAATGAAAGTAATTACATCATTAAATGGACCAGAAGCAACAGAGACCCCAGCTTTCCCCGCCCTCCTCCCCCACCCCCAAAGTTCCTTCCTTTCCCTTCTTCCACCTAAGGTGGGCCTGGGGGAGGGAAGCCTTCTCCCTTTCGAGCTGTGTTTAACAGGACTTACTTCACAACTCACTTCTGGGGGAGGGGGCAGTGTTTGTGTGTCCTTGTCTTTCTATATGGGTTTGTTTTTTTTTTTTAATAGTACATTTTCCATTATTTTTATCAACCACAATGGTGAGAAAAGGCTGCATCCCCATAATCAAACTAGACCCTATCATGGTCCTTTTCTCTTTCCTCAAGTTCTGCGCCCCTCTCCACCCTCCCACCACCGGTTGATAGCAGCCAATAATCCCTAATGAATCAGCATTTATATTAGCCACAGAATAACAACCATGAGAAAAGCTTCCACTCTCCCAAACCCCTCATCCTTTCCCCACTCTCAATCTTAAAATTAAAAAAGAAATCATAAAATATCAGAATTGTCTACAATCATTTGTCAGATACCCGGAACAACAGGTGGGTGGAATGATGCTAATTTATGGCCTCTTGTGAATACATTCACCCTGCTTCCAACCCTCCCCACCTCTGGCCCTGAATCCCTCTTCTGGTCTCCTCCTCATGGGAAACCCCAAATACACACACATTCCCTACACAGAGCGGGTTAAACTGAACTGCAGGAATCTGGTGCAATGTTAAAGCATTTGACTAAGAGCTACGCCAGTTCCTCTCCCCCTCTGCTCTTTCCATTAGATGAGCTGCATGTATGTCCGTGTGCGCAGACAGAAGAGCCGCGTGCACATGGACAAACATACAAGCTCAGACCCTTTCAAAGGTTTACTTCAATTTTGGTGGTTTCCCTGTTTAAAAATACATTTATAGTTCTATTTCTCCCATGGTCTCTGAAGAAAAAAAATATTGCATCTTAACATTTTGGCACAGTACAAATTCTTGGTGCTTTTTCATTTTTTTTTTCTTTTGCTTTTGCTTTTTAATATAAACCTGACACGACAGCTCTCAGGAATTAAGAAAGATGTCTGTAGAAATGGATATTTACTGCATCCTATGAAGCATCTTCTAAAAATGACAGGATCAGTCCATCCTTCCCACCCCCTTACCCTACCTCTTCAGAGATCGTTTTATTGTTGTTTTTAAACAGAATCAACCTTATTCCGGAAAGTCCTCTAATAGGATAACAAGTTTGCTTGTCTGTTAGTTTTCTGTCTTCTACCTCCCCCCACATTCCCAAAATTCCCCTTCCCCATCCCCCTTTAAATAGAACTTACAAGTTAAAAAATAGTTTTTGTTTTGATTTTGTTTCTGTTTTTAAATTTTAATATAATCTTTCTCTTATCAGCCCATAGATTTAATATATAAGCATATACAAGAAAAAAAAGTCTTTCCCCACTCTGTACAAAAGTTGCTGTCTTTTTTTTGTGCATTCTATTGCATTTTATAATTTTTTGGGGGGTAGGGAAAGTCATATTTGAGTTTCCTGTACCTTGTCCTTGGTGTGAGTCTGAATTATATAAGGTTCAGAGATAGTGGTGACTGTGGGGTGCAGAGAGTTCCCCAAGCTGTTTTCTGTCCAGTGGGCCCCATGTGCTGGTTTGTAGGTGTTGTAGTTAATATGGTCATGAATTGTGGGCAGCACTACTGCCCCCTCACCTGATACGCTGGATGGAGCCGCTGCTGCTGTGGTTGCTGGGATGTCTTCATCTACTTGGATAATCTCAACTGTCCGGGCGGCTGATACTGTACTGCGCTGCTGGTGCCTCTTACGAAGTTTATAGAAGACAATCAACATGGCAGCAGCCAGCAGAGTAACTGCCACAAAGCAGCCAATGATGATCTTGGTGGTCTTCATGACCTCATCCAGGCTGGTCTGCATCTTGTCATTGGTGTCTGCTGTAGTCACTGCCACTTTGGGCACACGGGTGGTCTGGATGAGCACTGTGGTGGAGGTGGTATAAGCTGGCTGGTAGCCAGTGGATGTGGTGGGCACAGGCTTGTACTTGCGGGTGGTATCCTCAGGAGAGATCTCTGTGGTCTCCACTGTGACTGTGGTAAAGAAGCTGTAGTTAGAGGTGTTAAGCTCGGCTGTGCTCACATTGAGGTAGGCCGAGGCATTAGAGTTGCCTGCCACGTTGGTCACCATGCATGTGTATACCCCTGTGTCTGTGAGCAGCACATGAGAGAAGTTCAGGGTACCATCATTGAGGACAGAGATCCGTGGATGGTGGGAGGCGTGGCTGAGCACTGTCCCATTGGGCAGCAACCACCGTACAGAGGACATAGGGGGAGTCCGACACTTGAGTTCTGCCATGCGACCCTCAGAAATGTTGAGATCCCGGGGTGCGTCCATGATGAAGGGAGCAGAACACTGGAAGGAAGCCTGATCGACCTCCACAAGGTAGCGGCCGCGCATGTGCAGAGGGGCATGGCAGCGGCCACAGCAGGTGGAATTGGTAGGGATGTACTCTCGCAACCACCAAGCTAACCACAGAATGTCACAATCACAGTTCCAAGGGTTGTGGTGTAAGTGCAGCTCCACCAGGTACCTCAGCGGAGTGAACAGGTCATGGGGCAAGGAGGAAAGGTTGTTGTGGGCCAAGTTGAGTTCTACCAGTGAGGCTAGCCCATCAAACGCATTACGTTCGATCAGGCTGACCTGCGAGTTCATGACCCACAACTTCTTAAGGGAGCTCAAGCCACGGAAGGAGCCAGGCCTGATCTCAGGGAAATGATTCCCAGACATCTCGAGCTCCTCCAGTCCCACTAGAGGTGTGAGATTAGGCATGTCCTTGATGTTACACATGCCCAAGTTCAAGTATTTGAGGTTGAACAGTCCCTCAAAAGCCCCCTCAGAGATATATTCCAGCTTCTTAAGTTCCCCCAAGTCCAGGCGCATGAGGGAGGGCACCCGGTTAAAGGCATAAGAGGGGATACTCTCTATGGGGTTATTTCGAAGCCAAAGCTCCCGAAGCTTAGACAGATACTCAAAGGCCCCACTAGGGATGACAGTCAGCCAATTGTCAAAAAGCTCCAGGGTATTGAGGCTGGCCAGGCCATTGAAAGCCCCCACCTCAATTTGCCGGATAGAGTTCCTGCCTAGCTGCAGGACCTCCAGGTGATGAAGGTGCCGGAAGGTGTCAGCCTGGATCATCTGGATGTTATTTTCCATGAGGTTGAGGTACCGGGTATTAGAAGGAATGCCCGGGGGGACCTCAGACAGGCCACGCCGCGTGCACACCACCTTACTGAACTGGTTACTGCACGAACAGACGGAGGGGCAGTTCTGGGGCCCAGCGGAGGCGGCGGCAGCGGCAGCAATGGCTACACACAGAATCCACACTTGCGCTGTGAGGTAGACGATGGGGAGCAGGATGGCATTCCAGGTGTGGTACACAGTTACCTGCCACAAGAGCTTCATGATGTGGCACGTTCATAATTCACCATCGCCTGGGATTTTGGCTCGGAAAGGAAAACCGGCCCTACCCCGGCTTAAGTGAGCTAGGAGCTCCTCTTTCCATCTGGAGAAGGAGGTGGGGAGGGAGCAGTCAGAGAGACAGAGCAGATCCGGCCAGAAAAAATGCCAGACTAAAACGTGGTCCCCCATCCACCATCTCCTCTGCCCCTACTCCCACCTTTCAGAAAAGACACTCACTCTCCCCCACCCCCAAAACTAACCCTCTGGCCCCCTACCAGAGCAATCCCCAACCAGTTCGCCGGCACCTACCTCAGAAGGAATTGGCGTTGTGTCCTTAAGCTTTCACCACAGGAGCTGGGTACATTGTTCCCATTCTTACTCCTTAGTTTTAATTAACAAAGGGAAGGGGAAAGGAGTAGGGGTAGGGTTGGGGGGCAGAGGGGAAAGAAGGGGTGGGGGAGACAAAATGGCTTCTAGTAAATCCAGAGCAGGAGCAGGCGAAGCAGCAGAATTGAGTAGAACCAGAAAAAGATGAGGCCCTCTGGGCTATGCAGGTGCATCCCCCCCCTGCGCCCCAGAGAGCAGCGCCACCAGCACTTCCCAGCTTTGTCCTTGGACCCCGGCGCCAGCTCTCACAAGCAGCCAGTGAAGAAGCTTCATTGCCAAAGTGTTCCTCTGCCCCCCCAACTGTGCCCCCTTCTGTTGCCACCCAAGGAAAATAGAAAGGGGGCAAAACCCCAAAGCTTCCTAGGAGACACTCCTTCCTGCTGGTACTCCCACTTCCCTTTGTGAACCCTCTCTTCGGGGAGCTGCACGCTCCTCACCCACGGAGCACCTCTCTCGGGCCAGCGGCAGCTGATTGCAGTTGTTAGCTCATGGAGTGCTCTTAGGGTTGGAGGAGAAGGGGAGGGGAAGGCAATGTATGTGGTTTCTTTCTGCTTCTCCCTCCCCAGATACACACCCCCTTTTTATTCTCTCTCTTAAGAGGAAAGGAAGAGGGGCAGGGGGGAACTAGTTTAGCCTTCTAGCCGGCAGATGCATAAGTATTATTAGCCTTCCTCTCCAACAGTGAGCAGTAATCCGGCCAGCCCTCTGAGGAGGGCCAGCAGTGTGGAGAGGGTGCTGGGGCCAAACCCAGTGCCCCCAAGAGGGGAACAGAGAGCTAACAGTTGTAGGGTGCTCTCCACAAGCCCGTTCAGTGAGCCCTTGGTGCAAAAATGGGTCCAGCAGTGGCAGCAGCAGTAGCAATAGCAACTCCCAGAGATCAGCCAGCTTCCTCCTCCTCCTCCTTCTCCCAGGGCCCCCAGATCGTAGCTGGATCTCCCTTTGTGTTGAGGTAGCGAGTTGTGGGCTTTGCCTTTTGTTGCCTTCAATGCCTTTGTTGTCCACTGACTGCAGCAGTGATAGAAGCAGCAGCAGCAGAGGCGGCGGCGGCGGTGGTCGAGAATGTGTTAGGAGCGCCAATCCCTGGGAGCATCTTCCCCTCTTCCTAGTAGCGGTGGTAGCGGGCCCCCTGCACTCTCCTCCCACCGTCTCCTCTCGCTGGGCTGGAGGTGTTGCAGGCAGCAGCCACGCAGACTGCTCTCTCATCCTTTTGTCCTTCAGTCAGAACGTGAATGTACTGCTGACGCATACTGTTCTGGGGAGAAGATTAGCGTGATGCAGTGCTCTTATGTATTAACACAGCCACCCCCTCCTCTGCTTTCCCTCGAGGGGTTAATGCCGAAGGCTTCCAGTGAAGCTGAGGCGATTTACTCAGGCAGGCAAGCTCCTCTCTTCCTTCCTTCCTTCCTTCCTTCCTTCCTTCCTTCCTTCCTTCCTTCCTTCCTTCCCCCCCCCCCCCCAACCCGCTTCCTTCCCCCCCCCCCCCCCTCCCCCCCCCCGTCCGCCCCCCCCCCCCCCAAAGCTGCTTCCTTCCCCCCCCCCCTTCAGATTGAGGAGAGAAGGGCCGGGGTATGAGCAGAAGAGGAGGAGTGAGAGTCAAGTGCCGGGCTGGGAATCGAAGGCGTTGGCAGCTATTTTGGTCCCGTTGGAGGGAGACGCTGGGTAGCAGTTGATAGGCTGGGTTGGACAGGGCTGCAGCAAGACAGTCTCAGAAGCCAGCTCCTCGTCTCTTTCTCCTCACACAGTTGCTGTTCCTTCCCTCTTTCTGGGGGTGGTAGGATGGGAGTGGGAGAATGGAAGTAAGACAGAAAGAAGGCTCCAACTGCCCAAGGCTGGGCTGCTGCAATTGGCCGGCCTCCTGCCCACGCCACATCATCCTCACTCCCACCCCCAAATGCTGACTGAGTTCCTCTTTTGGGGGCAGGGGCAACATGCTTAGTTATGAGTTGTGTGGTGGGGTCTGAGGGGGCGGGGGGAGACAAGGACGAAGGAAATAGAGGGGCTTAGAGCCAGAAGAGAGAGAGAGGAGTGTCATTTGAGTAGCATACCCAGAGAATCATAATTAGTGCTTTTCCCTTCCTCCTTCCCTCCCTCACAAATTTCCCCTTCCCTTTCTGTAGGCTTTAACTAGCTTAGAGTTCCCTTAATGAAGGTTTGGTGGGAAGGAGACAGGGGGAAGAACTGAGTGCAAAGGAGTGAGGAGGAATGACAGCCTGGGACAGCACAGGCAGCCAGGGCAGCACAAATGGTTTGAAGTGATCTCCCAGAATCCACGGTAGGACTGGTTCATTCATACTGCTGCCACCGCCTCCTTTCACTCTTAGCAACCATGTGCCGCCCCCTTTCCCCTCCCCTTCACCCAGGCACTGGGGCTGCTTGGGTCTCCTGGTCCTAACAGCCTCCCCAGTCTCCTCTCTTCGTCTTTCCTTTACCTTTGACTCTCTTTGAGTTCTTCGTGAAACCAGGCATCAGATGGAACCTGGAAAAGAGCTTTCCTTTCTCTAACTAATTTCTTGCTGGGGAACAGCTGGGGTGTTTGCCAGATATGGTTAGAAAAAAAGGAATAAATCAAACTCACTCCTATGGATCCAGCAGATTTCCTCCTCTCCATCCTGTGGAAGGATTTCTGAGTCTGACTCTGTAAGGCTCTGCAAAGCTAATCTCTCTGTTCTTCCTTCAGGGGGCACATATTAGCTTCACCTTAGAGATCTCGGGACCATTTCCATCTAACCCCTACCCCCAACTCACTTCTCTAGTTCTACCACGTGGCATATGAAGGCTTTGTGATCTGGAATTTAGGAACTGGAACCCAGAACCCCCTAAATTCTTAGCTACCCTGATTTTGCCATAGTTCTGGTAGATGGTCTTGGGGACATCCCTTTTTACCCACTGTGCCTTAGTTTCCCTGACTGTCTAGTAAACATAGAAAGTGCTATATCTCCAACATTTGCTTGTGGGCTAAAGTTTAGGAGTGACGTGAAAGCCTTCCTCTTAAGAGAAAGTAGTGGTCCCTGTTTGAAGGGGAAGGGCAAGTGCTTTCCTGCTAAGAATTTGGTGTCAACTAGGCCACGACTGTGGTTGTTTCTAGGGATCCAGTCATGATGATGATGCTCTGTGTTTTACCCCAAATTAGTGACTTTTCTACTGACTTTTCTCAGTGTGAGTAAAGGAAAGGAGGCTGCCTAAAGCTTAATTGAAGAGGAGTCAGTGAGGGATGCATTGTATGGAAGTGAAGTGAGAGGCTGTCTGGGAAGAGATTCTTTACTGAGCCCCTTGCCTACTGAGTTGCTCTGACCATGTACGCAAGAATAAAGCATGAGGGGAAAATGGAGTGAATCTGGCGTGGTGACCAAGTTTCCTGATCAGGTTGTCTTGCTCCCCTGTCCTGGCATTCCTCTTCCTACACATGGCAGCAAAGGCAAGACTCCTCTCAGCGCATCTGCAGCTGTAAACAGGACACGGTCCTATTGGGAAACCAAGGAAACCTGAAACCAACCCTGTTGGGGCCTGTGGCATAGTAGATAGAGGGCTGGGGTGAGGAGCAGTCTCTGCAAACTCATCTAGGCCAACCTCCTGGGGCTTTTCTCTGAGCTGGGCTTCCCAGGACAGGGTCTGTAATGAGCGTACATAAGCACTGTCACCTTTCCACAGGCGAGAGGGGGACTCTGACTGTGCTGCTTTCCTACCCGCGTAGGCGAGCCCAGGCTCCATCTGCTCTATTCTAATCCCAGCAAATGCAAGTTTCTGCCTCCGCACCACCAGGGGAAATAAGAGTAGCTGGACTGACTTGGGTCAAAGTGATGCCTAATAATGAAATTGTCACTAGGTAAGCAAACATGTTGATATTGATAAATCTTTTCACTTTTCCTTTGGGATGGCAGAGGAGAGGGATGGAGAAAGGCATTCTCAGTTCCTGCTCCACTGCCAGAAAGTCGCAGGTAGCCTGTGGTCATTTGAACTGAAAGCATAGGAGCAAATATATGACTAGAGAGATGCCCTGCTTCTTATCTCCAAGCCTTGCTTAGGTCAGTAAGCCGATCAAAGGCATGCTACACACCAGATACAGCCTTACTCGTCTTAGGAATGTTCTGTGCTTTTACCCAGGCTGTCGCCCATGCCTGGAATTCACTTCCTTCTCACTTCTTCATATTCCTTCTTCCAAAACTCAGCTCAGGTGCCACCTCCTTCAGGAAGTCTGTCTTGATCTACCCCTCTCCTTCCTCACACCCCCCCCAGCCCCCAGGTTACTTTGCTGGACACAGTTTGTGTTCTTCTCTGCCTCCCCCACCCACCCACCACCACCATGAATGCTCCTTAAGGGAAAGTTGTTTATTTCCCTAGCATTTAGCATATTTAGTACCTGACAGAGTAGGTGTTAATAAATGCTTATTAAATTGAATGTCTCCTGAAGTCCCTTTTATTATTAAGGTACCATACCATACTGAAATGCCTTTTTCCAACATTATTTTCATTATTTGCACATTTGTAGTAAAGAGAAAGTAAGACCAGAAAAGGGAATAATAGAAATTCAGTAGAGCACTGTGAGATTAACAAAGTGCTTTGTTAACAACAACCCTGTGAATTATTATCCCCATTTTACAGATGAAGAAACTGAGGCTCAGAGAAGTCATGGTCTCAATAAGCAAAAATAAGGAATAGATAGATAGCAAAGATAGTATTTGATTGAAAGATAGGCAAGGAAGGAAGGATGAGGAAGAAATGGGCCAGTTTCAAAGCACTACCTAAGGCAGCAGAAACATATTGCACCAGTGTCTTTCACTCCCTCTCCCTTTCTTCTCTGGAAGGACAACTGTTTAAAACTGACCATTTAACAGATAAATAAGCAATTCTCTAAGGGGAGACAATGAGGGTGACCATACCATTGCTCCAAGCCCAACAGTAACCCAGGGTATAAATTTAAACTTCTAAATGCAGTGCCCAGTCTTCTCTGAAATTGACCTCTTCTTCCTCATGCACAAAATCAGCCTCCAGTGCTGTTTTCCCCCAGGGAGTTTTCAGTTTCTTGAGAGATGGAAAGGGTAAGGGAATTAACTTTCTCTCTGCCAGTGCCATCCAAAATAGTTTATGAAACCTCCTCAACAAAATGTCAAGTTCATAGGATCAGAGATTTAGAGCTAGAAGGATCTGTAGAGGCAACTTAATCCAGTCTCCTCATTTTGTAAATGAAGAAACTGAGACCCAAAGAAGTTAAGTGACCTGATGCTCATTAAGGGTAGCTGAGAGCTAATGAAAGACTTTAGAATCTAAATCCAGTTGGGATTAGGTCAAATCTAATATCTTTTCTCAGCCTTTATTTCCTCAGTCTTTTTCAAGAATTTGACACTTTCTGAATACTTTGTTCTCTTCCTGTCAGACTTCCTCCTTCTGCTTCACCTAATTGCTATCCTCATTCAGTAATTCACTTAAGAATGAAGCAACCTTCTCTCTTCAATCTTCTTTATCCCTTGTATCACCATGCTGCCTTGGTGATCTCATGTATCTCAGTGTTTTCCATATAACTCTAAACCTTTATATCCAAACCCTCAGCTCCAGTTGCAACCTGGACATCTTCCCTTATGTCTTGCTGGCACATCACATTTAATAGGTACAGAAAAAACCCTGAACTCATCATCTTCTTCTCCTCCCAGCTTCTAAATCTATTAATGATACTACCATCCTTCCTTTCAAAATGGCAGCATCAAGTCTGACTCTTCTTTCTCTCTTACCCCCTAACTTTCAGCAGAAGCTTTTGCACAAGAGTTATGGTAACCCTTCTCCAAGATATAGCATATTACAGGTGAAAGGGACATTTAGAGATCATCTCTCTAATGCATACTGTCTTTTAATCCTCCCAGTCACTTAAGCTTAGAGTTTTGACTTTCCCTTCCCCTTCACCTCTCACATCCAGTCAGTTGCTAAATCTTTATTTTTTTAATCCACAATAACATTTTTATCATAGTGAATATGGTGAATAGACAGTAGGAGCCAGGAAAACCAAATCCTACCTTGGATGCATACTAGCTCCTTGGCCCTGGCAAGTCACATACCTCAGCATCAGTTTTCCTCATCTGTGAAACGAGAGAAATAATAGCACCTCACAGAATTGTTATGAGGATAAAATAAGACAGTCTATCTAAAGCACTTTGCAAACTAAATTTCCGTATAAATGCTAGCTATCATTATTTCTAATTGTTGCTGTCTTCTTTCCCCTCCTTTTCACTTCCACTCACACTACCCTGTTTTTCACCCCTTAACTGTTTTCCTTGCCTCTAATCTTTGCCTTCCCCAGTCCATGCTTAACTCCATTATTTTAGAGGCCCTGTAATCTCATGTTTATGAGATTTGTTTGTTAATCTAGTTATACAGCTCCCATTCCTGCTTATCCTGTATAGCTCTTCAAAATCAATCCCTCAGTGCCTGCAAAATAGTGCCAGAAGGCTTCTGTATTTATGTAGACAGATCCAGGTGCTTTTCCTAGCTTTGTGTTCTTCAGTACCATTTCAGTTCTTCTGTAAACAGATCTGGGATTATAATGTTAAGGAGTCCAAATGTGGTGGTTCTACTGCCCTTAATATTGAAAAGAATTCATTAAAAATCATTGCAGATCTTTTCCATCTTTCGCAGTTATTGTTCTTCTGGTTTCTTTCTTACATGATGTCAGGATAACTTTGCCTAGTTGGTTGTCTCATCAAGCTTACTTTAAATTTTTTTTGAGGTGGGGGCAGGTAGTGACACAGTAGATTGAGTATTAGACTTGGGATCAGGAAGACCTGTGTTCAAATCCTGCCCCAGATGCTTTGCTCTGTAACCCTAGGTAAGTCATTTAACTTCTCTCTGCATCAGTTTCCTCATCTGCAAAGTGAGTAGAACAACAGTATCTACCAGAGTTGCTGTAAGGAGAAAAGATTTAACTTATGTAAAGTGCTTTGCTATTCTTCTACTGCATCTTTTTTTATGAGGCAGTATGCCTCCTAGCCTTTCATCTTTCTCCATAACATTTTACAAACAAGTTTATGTTCCAAAGCATTGTTGCTCTTAGCTATGATTTCTCTCTGCTTCTCATGTAAATCAAGTTTTTGTTAACTGAGGAAGTTTTAGTTTCTTTTGATTTCTTCATTATTCAATTGTTTTATACCAATTTAATCAAAGTTAATTTTTACATGAATTGGTTGTAGTAAGTGTTGATTCCCTTTCCTCCACCTATTTCTCATTTCGTTGTGAATAACTTGTTTAAATAAGTCAGGTTGAAGTTGCTATCATAGTAGAGTTAGCATGGAGTAGTGGTTGGAATACTGGACATAGAGTCAAAAAGATCTAGTTTCAGGGGCAGCTAGGTGGCGCAGTGGTTAGAGCACTGACCCTAGATTCACGAAGACCTGAGTCCAAATCCAGCCTCAGACACATAACACTTACTAGTTGTGTGACCCTGGGCAAGTCACTTAACCCCATTGCCTAGCCAAAAGAAAAAGAAAGAAAGACCTGGTTTCAAATCCCACCTCAGGGACTTAGCAGCTGTGTGACCCTGGGCAAATCATTTAACTTCTATGTCTCATTCTCTCTCATCTGTCCCTTTCAGCTCTAAATCTATAATTCTGAAATCTTGTGATCCTGTGCTGGAAGTTTTTCTCATTTTTAACCTTCTGGTTTTTTTTAATTAATTTTGATCTTTGCTCTAATAGACAAGTGGTCTGATGCACACTGATAACCATTCCATAAATGAGTCCTCCCTTAAGTAATTTCTCATCTGTTTAAATTTAGTGGGATTTTTGTGATGTTATTTAATGTTTGACATACACGCCCCGCACCTTTCTGTTCTTTTCCCTAAAAGTTAGATCGTTCATGCTGTATAGGTACAAGGCTTCAATGTAGTCTACAGGCCTTTGGCATCTGTCATTCCTTCCTCCTGAACTATACTTTCCAACATTTTTTGCCTTCCTCCTCTATGACTCTCTTTGCACTGAAGTCACCAACCACCACTGGTGGTACTGATTTAATTTGGAGGTTCTTAAAGAGTTCTTTGGGGAGCATTTACCTTTTCATCCTGTGGCACAAATAATTGGCTCATAAGCTGCATTTGTTTCCATGGTGGACTTTTTGCAAATACTCACCTTGAGCACTGCAATATGAGATGATCAGATGTCTCAGGAAGTTATTTTTTTGTTTCCTTTGAACACAGGGTAAAACCAATTCTGCCAACTCTTTTACTGCCTCTCTGAGTAGAACCTATGAATCCTCCCTCCATTTAGCTGCAACTCCCTTTTGATTTTACATATCAGGAGAATGTAACCCCAGCACCCCTTTCTTTGTCATCATCATCATTGTTGTTGTTGAGTCATTTCAGTCATGTCAGACTCTTTGTGACCCCATTTAGGGTTTTCTTGGCAAAGATACTGGAGTGGTTTGCCATTTCCTTCTTGAGCTCATTTTACAGATGAAGAACTGGGACAAGCAGGGTTAAGCGACTTGCCCAGGGTCACACAGCTAGTAAATGTGAGTCATATTTGACCTCACGAAGACTAGTCTTCCTGACTCCAGGCTCAGCACTGTATCTACTGCGCACTTAGCTGCCCAAACCCATTTCTGCTGTGGTAGAAACTGTATAACTTGTGTTCCCCTGCCCAAGGTCACCTCCACACTGTGGTTAAACTTCACAGTCAGACTCTATGGAGCTTCACACAGCTGCCAAAGTAATTTTCTCACTCTACAAGTCTCATTGTGTGGCTCTTTGCTGGGAGACCTTCAGTGGGCTCCCTGAAATCCCAACCCCATTGCTTAGCAATTCTCATCTACCTGTCTGGCCTTATTTCCTACAATTCCCCTTCATGCGCTTCACATTCCAATCATAGTAAAATTTTGCCTGTTCGTGTCCTTCATTCTCCCATCTCCTTGCATTTGTAGTCCTGCCTTCATACCTAAAATATGTTCCTTTCTCCTGTCTTTTAAAATCCTTCTCTTCCTTCATGCACCATAACCAGTGTTGTACAGTAAAAAGAGTGCTGGATTCGGAGGCAAGAGATTCTGGGTTCAAATGCCAGGTTTTCTGTTTACTGCTTGTAGACCTTGGGCAAATCACTTAATCTGTCTTGGCCTCAGTGTTTTTGCCTGTAAAGTGAGGAGATTGGAATATATGGCGTCTTAGGTTCCTTACACATCTTAATCTATGCTCCTGTAACTTCCGTTAACCCTTATCTGACACCCCAGCTCATGTGTGTGAGATGTGGAACTAGAAGCAACTTAGCAATCATCTGGTCTAACCCCCTCGTTTTACTAATAAGGACACCAAACCCCAGGGAAATTAGGTAACTCATCCAAAATCAACCACAGGTTCGAGATAACAGAGTTGGAATTTTAATCCAGGTCTCTCTGCTTCCCACAGAGTACTTTGCCTGGATTTTCATTTGCCCTTACTATCATATTCATTGTGCGGTGTCTTTCTCTTCTTCTGCCCCCAGCAATTGATCTGTAGGATTTTTGAAGGGAGGGACCACACCAGTCCTCATCTTTGTACCTCTATCACCTTGGCCTAGTGTTTTGCACAAAATGAATGCTTATTAAGAATTGAATTGAATTTAGAAGGGGAACAATTTACTACTATTTTAGAGACTCATTTTATAGAATCGTAGAATTTCATTGTCAGAAGAGACTTCAGTGGTCATCTAGCCTGACTCATACACAAAAGGAATACCCACTGTAAGCAACAGGGAATTATTATATTTCCAGGAAATCAAACCCACAAACTATAACAGCAGGATAAATTATATAGTCTTTGGGATATAAAACATAATTTATAAACCAATAATAGATGACTGACTAGAAAAATCTTCCTCCTTGTTTCTCCCTCCCCCTTTATCTTTTGATTCCTTCCTCAGTAGGTTTTTTGATATTTCTTATGTCATACCTATGTTTTCTTCCAAGGATCTCAAAGTAATTAACAATAATTCCACAGGGACCTACCTCTCAAGAAAAGCTACAGCATTTACTCCATTTGTAAACGAGTCATAGAATGGCTCCGTTACTTTGTACGTACGTCAAGGGCCATAACAAGGGCAGAACCTGTGGTTCTACCTGCTCTCCTTTCAGTACTTCTGATGTGCTTCCTTGAGCCCAGCATAGTAGCAAGAGTGTAGAATCAGGATACCTGGCCTTGAATCCAACTTCAGATGCTCTAGCTGAAACCATGGGCAAATCATTTTTGACCAAGTTTAGCTTCCTTATCTGTAAAATAGAATAATAATGCACTACCTACCTTGTGAGTTGTGAGGAAAGTGCTTTGCTTTGCAAACCTTTTATCATTATATAAGTGAGGGGCAAGTGTTATTATCATCATCATCATAGGCATGAAGCAGAGATTTAGGGACAGAATGATCTTTAGGTATCCTCAGAAGAGATGGTTTTGCATCCGGTATCCATGTTGTTATAGAACAAACTTTCTCTCTGCAGGCCTCATTCAGAGTAATTTTTGAAACCTCATTTAAGAAAGAACAGTATGCTTAATAAGGATAGCAGAGAGGTAAGGAAAGGCTTTAAAGGGGGCACTGGGGGCCTTTTTGTAAAGCCTTTTTTCTTCTATCACACCTTCTGGGAAGAGCAGAATATTATCTGTATCAATTTATTGTTGTTCTTGGTGTTTGAGAAGCCAGGAAAGAACTAGGATGATTATATTTTATTTTATATTTATGAAAATGGAGACGCAAAGTGATTGTGTCCAGGGGGGCACCCAGAGTATATCCAGGGATGAAGCTGGGACTAGGAGTCAGCGTTTCTGATTCCTGGTCTGGAGTGGGGTTGGTTGTTTTGTTTTGTTTACTAACTCTTCCTCTTGCAGTTCCCTGGGACCCACACAAAAAAAATGAGATTTTCAATCCTTCAGGCAGGTCATAGAATTGCTGCTATCAGTCCTGTTATTCCAGAAAGCCTTAGGCATGTCTCCCAAACTGGAAGCTACCAAGCTCTGCTGCTCTGCTTTAAACCCAAATCACTCTGGCTGTCATTGATTGGCTAAAAATAGGTCCCCAGCCAAGCCACTTGGTCATTGTTTGGGCCCTTGATTGGCTCAGAGTGAATGTAAATAGCAATTGCTTCTGTTTTGGCCAGAAACCCTGTGGGTCTTCCCCTCCTAGATTGATTTTCATTTCTTTTTTTTTTTTTTTAAACTAGGTAGAGAGGCCATTCTCTGCCTCATTTCTTACCTAGCCTTAATCACTGAATGGGCATCGTCTCAGTCAAACTGAGACCTGAGCTTAAGAAGGCCAAGGTCTCCCATTGCATGCTGGGCCATCTCCAGTCGTTGTGATCTGTATCTGGCCACTGGACCCAGATGGCTCCGAAGGAGAAAGTGAGGCTGGTGACCTTGCACAGCCCTCCCTCACTTAAATCCAATTCATTTCCATGTCATGGCATCACCTCCCTGATGTCATGGTCCCCTTCAAGAAGGAAGGACAAACAATGACAACAACAACCTCTGCATTAGTAGGGGTTTCCTCACTGCCAGTTCCCTACAAAGTTTATTGTTTGCACACCCTGGCAATGAAAAAATTATAAATAATTCCTGCCCCCCCCATATAAATATTTACTTATTTATAAATTATTAACATCATGGAGCTTACTTGAAAAATAGAAATTTTAAAGGCATGAAATAATATTCGATCATAGAATCAGTTGGGTGCCCCTAAAGTTTATTGAGTAAGGGTCAGACCTTCACATTAGGAAAATCATTTTGGCAACTGGAGGATAGATTAGAGAGAGGAGAGAATTGAGGCAGGTAGGCTATTACAATGGTACAAGTAAGAAATGATGAAAAGACAGGAACCAATGCAAGAGACATTTGTGGAGGTAGTAGCAATAAGATTTGCCAACTGAATGATTATGTGGGGTGAGGAGTTGAGGATGACAGGGAGGTGGTGAACCTGAGTAGCTGGAAGGATGATCAAGCCCTTAACAAAATAGGAAAGTATGGAAGAACTGTTGGTTTCTGGGAAAGATAATATAATGAAATCTAAAATGCTAATTAAAACCCATCCTTATCTGCTCAGCCTCTGAGACTCACTCTGTCCTGCCCAAAAGGAAGGTGGGGAGGAGGGGAGGTTCTTACCTGTCACTGCCCCAGAGCACATAGAACCCTTCCTCCAAGGTTCCCCTGCTGTAGCCACTTGGTGATCTGGAGAATAAGATGAGTACAGTTGAGGTGAGACAGTCAATTTGCCCTCTCACCTCAATAGCACTTACTCAGCTGTTGCTGTGGGTGCCTGGTCAGTGTTAGGTCCTAACTGCCCTCAAGGGTCCACTCTCTGTCAGAAGGAGAAGATGGATGGATTAGGAGAATTTGTGGGAATAAGAGTAGGTAAGATGGTATTAGAGACAAGTGCCACAATTGCTGAATGTGAAGAGAGTGGGATGCAATCCATCTTTTTCTTTTTTCTTTTTTTTTTTGTTCTGAACTTAATAAACACCAAATTAAATGAGTGTTTCCATATACATTGTAGAACAAAAGAGACTTTTACATGAAACTATGAATAATGTGTAGAATGTGCTTTTCTAGTAGTAAATTCAACATGTAACTTTCAAAGTTGTCTTGCTTGTCTGTGATTCCTTCTGGCCTTCTTTCTGTTTTCCTCTCATGGTAAGAGACAGGGGGAGGGGTTGGAGAGAAAACTCCTGTCTTCTCCCCCACCCTTGTGTGCCCCCGCATTCCCTCCCTAAATTGATTTTAAAAAAAGAAAAAGAAAACCTTTGCAACAAATACGCATAGTCAAGCAATACAGATCCTCGCTTTGGTCATGATCAAAGATACTTTTCTTATTCTGCATTTTAAGTGCATCATCTCTCTGTTAGGAGGTGGGTAATGTGCTTTGTCATAGTTCTTCAGTCTTTCCTAGTTGTTGGTATTAATAATTTGTATTAATTGTACTCCTGGTTCTAAGTCTTCCCAGGTCTCTCTGAAACTGTCCTTTTCATCATTTCTTATGGAACAGTAGTATTCCAATACATTCTTATACCATAATTTGTTCATCCATTTCCCATTTGATAGACACTCTTTGAGTTTCAAGGTCTTTTCCTGTAACAAAACAGCTGCCATCAACATTTTGATACGTGTGGGTTCTTTTCGTCTTTCTTCCTTTTTCTTTGTTTTCTTTCTCTCTTCCTGGCAGGGGGAATTCTTTGGGGTTTAGACATAGTGGTAGTGTCCCTGAGTCAAAGGATATAGACACAGCTTAGTGACTCTGGAGCCCAAGTTCCAAATGGCTTTCTAGAATGGCTATACCATTTCATGGCTCCATCAACAGTTTTTTATTGTGCCTATTTTCCATAGCTCCTCTAACCTTTATCATTTTCTTTTTTTGTCATCCTTGCCAACCTGATGGGTGTACAAGGGAAATGCAAAGTTGTTTTTATTTGCATTTCTCTAATACTTAGTGATTGGGAGCATATTTTAACATGGCTGCTGATAACTTAGAATACTTGCTTTGAAAATATACTTTGCCATTTAGCTATGGGAGAATGGTTTTTAGTTTTATAAATCAGTTCCTTCTATATCTTGAAAATGAGATCTTTATCAGAGAACCTGACTGCAAAGATATTTTTTTCCCATTTAACCATTTGTGTTCTAGGATCTGACCCATCTTACACCCTCTGGTTGGTGGATCACATACCTTTTGGGCACCATTGCCCTATAGTGATGAAATCAAAAATCCCATCAAAAAATTCAAGAAAGCACAGGACTGTTCCAGGTGGACCAGAGGAAATAAAATGAGGAGAATAGAGCCATTTCCCTGAGAAAGTATAGCAGGAACACTCAGTCACTTGAGAGATAAAGATGCCCATCTACATGCACTCCCCCCCCCCCCCCAAAAAAAAAACCTTAAAGCATTCATTCATTTAACAAGCAGTAGTTAAGTGTTTTCTATGCGGCAGGCTAGATAATGGACAGTTCTGCCACAAAAACAAAGAGGAAACAATCCCTACCCTCAAGTTGTTTACATACATGGCCAGTACATTCTGTTGGACAAAGAGAAGACAGATCAAGGAACCTCAAGAGTTTCTCTGTTCTTCAAGTTTGAGGTTACCCGTTACCACACTGACTGACCAATGTCCATGGTTCCCCGGGGATGCAGAGTTTCATGATGGGGAACTCATTAAGGGTTTTCCAGAAAAGTTTGTGTGTCTTCAGCCTGTATATGCTTATCACCTCCAGATTTGCTAAAGAACTACTTCTCCACGTGGCTAGGTTTATTGAGCAGTGCATAAAGAACACTAGGGCTCTCATTTCAAATGCTTTAAAAGTGACTACACCAACAGTTTTTTTGCTAATTAAAGAATGTTACCACCTTGGCCACTAGTAGCAGTGAAAAGTGCCCCATAACCTCACTTTATTGAGCCAGCCAAATTTAAGTCAGCTGTAAATATCCCACAGCATCGGAGCAATATAGCTGAGCCAGCAGCTACAGAGCTGGGTATATTGAAAAGCATAAGGTGTCTTCCCTTTCATGCCGAAGAACCCAGGTTCTATTAGTTTTTGTTCTCTAAATATTACCGTTTTAAAGGGTAAATAGTTCCATCAACATTTACTGGTAAAGTACTCAGCAGGACATGAAGCAAACAACAATGTTGTGTGCTTTAAGAGAGTTCTCAATGGGCCAGACCACCTGGGTACTTATGGTAACTGTCAATGACTCACTTTTTAACCTTGAGAGATGGTGTTCACTTGAACTGTGCTCTCCCTGATGTGTGGGGATGCAGCAGGATCAATCAGCATTTGTCATCAGGCTCTCAACCAGTACTTCTTTCCTGGGCCTTCTATTCACTTTTCTCCAGCCCAGGCTCCATGGAATAGCCCACACTTTAGCGTATGAGTTTTTTATTGTGCTCACCTTACAAAACTTGGAACTATACTTAGCTTGAGCTTTTTCTTATTTCTTATCCATTTGGTTTGAAACCTATGTCTTTTTGCATGTCTTATTTTGGAACTCATCCTCTGCTGCTCCTTCCTGTGTCAGTTTTCTCTAGACTTTCAGCAAGATACAATATCCCTTTGGTTTTTGTAATGCCATATTATTACTGTTCGGTGTCTGCCAAAGTCCCGAAGAAATACCTTATCATCCCAATTTGCTTTTCAATTTCCTGTGTATTTGTTGCCTCAGTAGCCCCATTTTATGAGAGTTTTTTGCTCTGTCGTCCTTCCTGATCTTTGACTGAGGATAGGACTTTTCTGATGCTAGATGATATGTGACCTCATCCAGCTTCAAATGTCAATTTATAGCATAACAGCAGATCTTCAAGATGCTTCATGTTCCTTTGTCTATCATATTGCTGTTTTAAAGGAAGTATTTGAAGGTCCATAGTGGGACTGTGGAGTTAGCTTTGTCTTCCATTTGCTTCTTCTTCCACTGGACAGTGCTTTCTGATATAAGCTGCTAACACCAACCCCATTCTTGACCTATTTTGGCTGTACAATTGACCCTTCTGCCTAAAGGCAGAATGGAATGCTGTCATATAGCAACATGAAGAGTTGGAGCTTACACTTCTGATTTCTTCAATATTGGAATCGTCAGATTATGGGGGACTACATAAACATTAAATTGTTGTGGTAATGTTCACTATAGGTGTCTTATCACATCCTATTCCCTAAAGCTGCTTTTGTCCTTGCTTGCATATGCAGCTATACCTGCTTTGAGTAGTAGTTATAATTAAGACCACAGAAATTTAGAATGGATCATAAAGGAACCACCACTACCAGCACCCCAGCTGATCTCTAGTAATAATAGTTGGCTGCAATTAGACAGAGATGCACGAGTAAATTTTAAAATGTTTATACAACTCTTAGAAGCAAAGACCTGAAAGAATTTTAATAGGACCAGGTGCAGAAGAAAATGGTCTCTGCTTTAACTACCATTTATTGAGATGCATAATTGGGAAGAAATGGCCAGATGAACTTATAGTATATCATCAGCACCATTAAGGAGTTTTTGAAAATGCATATTTTTTGTTTTTTATTAGAAGGTTATCGTCTTGAACACTGCCATCATCACTAACAAACTAATTGTTCTCTTTGGCCAATGCCTTAATTCCAGGGGTCTAATGGAGATCTCGTTTCCACTTTCTTTGGAGACTGCTTCTAGTGATTAGTACTACTAACTCAAGTTTTGTGTAGCTTGCAGCTTGAGTTCCTGGGGCTCCCCTTCCACAGATGATGCCTGGTTATTGACGTTCTGGCTGCAAGATCCCTTAGTTGCATTACTTTCCCAGTTACTGGGGCCAGTTTTTGCAGTAGCCCAGTGAGTGTGGGTGATTTGTATTCAGTGCACAAGCCCTTGAACAGAGCCTTAGGGGGAGCCATGCCAGCCATCATCTCTGAAAGAAGGCTTTGTTCAGTATAGATGTACTGGCTCTCACCCTTTATCCTCCCCCTTTTCCCCCAAAATGGTCTGCTTTGCCTGGCTTGATGCTTTGGAGCTTTTACAGAAGCCGTAGGGACCCCTTCCCTAAAGGAAGATAGTTCTACTAACCTGGACATGTACAGATTGTACCTCATCTTCTTTACCCTAGCTACTAGCATTCTGCCTTCAAATGCCAATCAATGAGAGTTATTGTATCTTATGATTGTGTGCATGTGCATGTGCATGTGTGAAAGAAATCAAAGACTGTTTTAATTCCCAACTCTCTCTTGGGAATAACCTCATGGAGCTCAAGGAAGATATAATTTTGTTATCCATATCTAAGCTTCTATTCAGATCGTGCTGTTCTTCTTGCTTACTGCTCAGTTCCATGCCTCTCCTGAAGTAGAGTGCTGTGCTGGATACAGCTCTTTAGATTGTGACTGATTAAAGCATTCTCATTCCTCCTATGGCCTAAATATATGGACAGAAGTAAACTCCTCAGCTTCCATGCACCTGGCAGCTGCAATGTCACATTCTCTGTAAAACAGAAAACCAATAGGAGCCTCCCTCCCTGATTGCCAGATGGGAATCTAAGACAAAATGAAACAGGAGGATGGTCTCTCATCCCTCACCACCCTGCAATCTTTTTCATGCCTTTTAGAAAATTGCACCCATATTAGTGATTTTCTCTAGACTCATAGCCTTGAGAACCTTGCCAGAAGTAACTGCTAGTCAATAGATAGCTGTCATCTTTTAGCATCAAGTGGATATTCCTAATCCAAGGGTTTGATGCCCAATCTTTCATACCAATGGCCCCAAAGCCATATTTAACTAATGATATATGATCTACAGATATGTATTTAATTTATCTGTATCCATTTTTGTATCATGAAAGCACTGCCATTTGCCAGAACCAATAATAATCTCTTGTTCATTGCTTCCATCTCTGTCTGAACAGCTTGCTCATTGGCTCATCTTACTAAATTTTCAGCCTCCCAGTCAGCTATTTGGGGGACCGTGATATTGATCTATAAATCTGATAGTCCCTCTGTTGTCCATCATTATGGTTAGGGACTCTTGAGTGAGAAAACACCTACCAATCAAGCAGATGAACAACTCCAACTTAGTTCTAGAGAATTGTCTAGGGTACTGAGGAGTTAAGTGATTTGCCCAGGGTGACAGAAACTAGGATGTGTCAAAGGTGGATCTTGAACCCTGGTCTTCCTGACTTTAAAGACAGCTCTCCCTGCACTATTCCACATGTGGACCTGTATATACAATATAGAAAAGAAGTTATGAAGTTTATATAAGTGGGAAGACTTCTATGAACTAATTCAAAATAAGCAGAACCAAGAATGAAACTGAATGCTTCAGAATTGTAATCACCAATCTGGACCTGGAAAAAAGTTTGGGAAATATTATTAAGCACTTACTCTGTGCCAGGCACCATGCTAAGCACTGACGATGTAAATACAAAAGAAAGATAATCCCTGCCTTCAAAGAGCTTACATTCTGAGAAGGGAGAATGCCACATATAGGGCACTAATGGCTAAGCTAGGGCCTGGAAAGTCACAGGCTAATGAGTGGCACCATGAGCCAGTTAGCTGACATGCTTTTTCTAAAAGTAATGGTGGTATTGATTTGATTGCTATTCTCAGAGCAAAAGACAAAAAACAGTAAGCAGGGTTGAATCATGGCCCCAGGATAGAAGTTCCAGTAGTAACTGCAGCAGGGCAGCGGAGCAGAGGTAAAGCACCCTTGAGGATCTGGGGTTAGATATAATAAGAAAAGACAGTGGAAAGTCTCAAACCATGAGAACTAAATACCAGCAAGTATTCTGCCTTGGAACTTAACCAATTAACCCAATAAGGGTTAATTTTTAAAAGCAAGGGGAATTTATATTCCACATTTATTCCTTTTTTTTAAGTTTTAATGATGTGTGTTGTTTTTTCATGACAGATATTTATAGATTGCTCTCATCTTGCGAGAGGTCTCTTATAACAAAGTAAGGCAGCTTTTCTTTCCCACCACTACTCCATTGAAAAAAAAAGAGGAAAAAATTCTTGGAACAAATATGTATTCAAGCAAAACAAATTTCCTTATTGGCTGTATTACAGAAATATGTATGTCTCATTCTGCACCCTAAATCCATTACTAATGGATAGATTTACTCCATTCCCTTGATACTCCTGTATCTTCCTGTACTTTCTGTTTGGTTGTTGTTAGTTGTTTTTATATGGCTTAAAAAACTGATAAAAAGAAGTCCCTTGCCTCCCTAATGACCTTCCTCTTCCCTTTATCCTTTAAGAAGGAGCTTATTAACATGGGCTGAATGTCATCTTTCAAGGCCAGGTTCTCTTTTCTTAACCAGGCATTTCATCTGGAATGAATGTGCCTGTTCCTACATTTGTGTGTATGAAACTATGTCTCTGGCCTGCTAATGCCATTTGAGTTTCATGAAGCCTAATTTTGCAAATCCACTTGTGTGCCTGGTTTAGCTCCCGATTACAGGATTAGCAGAGATTATAGGGACTGTCTGATGTCTTCTATGTGCTTTCTATATTATCGTATCTGTGCTTGTGAAATAAGGAATTTGCACACTGATGATTAAAGTGGGAGCTGAAGGAGCAAATGTATTATGATTCGACTTTACAAAAACAGCAAAGTATCTGCTGCGACTGGGGACTATTATGGAGCTAAGTTATGCTAGTGGTAATCAGTTTCCTGAATCATTCTATGATTTTAACTGTTGCCATCCTTATCCTCAAGGAGTCCTGGGATTGTGGCATCTCCTCAAGGCAAGGGAATGGTCTCAACCCTTTGACCATAAGCCTGACTAGACAGAAGTGCAACAATCAATGACTAGGGAATCTGGATGCTTGTATTTTGTAGCGGGTTCTTTGGCTGTGACTCTGACCTTACAACCCTCCTAGGCTTTTTGGAGCAAACATCCAAAGGGTTCAGTGTCTTTCTCTCCACCCTCTAACCCAGACATTGTAATCAGGATGGAGCTCCAAGTCCTTCTCAAGTCCATGAGGATAGCATCCATAGCCAAGAGCAGTTCCTGTCATTAGCAGCCCCCATAACCTCTATCTTGTCAGTTCTCATTAGACAGCTCTTCTGTTCTATGCTGAGGAGGCTGAGAGGCTGAAACAAGAACAGAGAAAGCAGCTTGGGGCAGCGGCAGAAACAACCTACTATTCTTACCCTGTGAAACATGAGGGTTTGTAGATTGAGCCAGCCCTTTTCATCAGTTAAAAGGTATACTTGCATATATGGTTATATTCAAACCTTGTTTGACTAAACTCCTGGGCTCCCTTCTGCACTTACCACCTATGTAACTATCAGTATCGCTAATGATCATCCATACTTAGAATCATAGCTTTAGAGTAGGATGGGACCTCAAAGGTCATCTAATCCAACTTCTTCACTTTTCAGAGTAGGACACTAGTGCCCAGAAGGGTTAAGTGGCTTCATTGGTCAAGCTCCTAAAACTCATAAGTGTCAGAGTAATGTAAACCAGGGATGTAAACCCTGGTCTTCTAACTCTAAATCTAAATCTAATTCTTTTCCTACTGTGTACTTCAGTGACTCTGTGGTGTCATTGACTTCCAGCATGTTCCACCTGATCTCCAGCTTCTCATGGGAGTCAACAGACAGACTCCTTACCATCAGACCATGTACCTCTCCTGCCTGTTCTCCAGTCTCCTGTGGGAAGATGGGTACCATTCCATCATATCAGTACCTTGTTCCTAAGGTGTGGGGAGAGGGTGCTATTCCATCAAGTTTACCAGCCTAGTCTCCTGCCTTGGGGAAGAGTAGTGTCACCACTCCTTCTCCAAGTTCTTGCACTTTCTCAGTCAGTAAGAGGGTCAGTCAACAGTCATTAACCCAATAAACAAAAAAGCTTAACATGCTTTATTAAATGCCTACTATGTTCCAGGCACTATGCTAAGCATTGGGGATACAAAAAAAGGCAAGACAGTCCCTACCTTCAACGAGCTCACAATCTGATTGGGGGGAGAGGGAAGAGACAGCAAACAAACAAGCTATATGTAGGATAATTAGAAAGTAAATAAGAGAGGAAAAGCAATAGAATTAAGAAGAGTTGAGAAAGGCTTCCTGTAGAAGGTGGGATTTTAGTTGAGATTTAAAGGAAGCCAGGGAAGCCAGTAGGCAGAGGTGAGGAGGGAGAACATTCCAGGTATGAAGGACAACCAATGAAAATGCCCAAAGCCAAGATATGGAATGTCTTGTTCATGGAACATCAAGGAGGTCATTGTCACTGAACTGAAGAGTACATGTTAGGGAATAAGGCATAAGAAGGCTGGAAAGGGAGGAAGGGGCTAGGTTTTCAAGAGCTTCGAACCCCAAACAGAGGATTTTTGTCTTTCATCCAAAAAGCAATAGGAAGCCAATGGAGTTTATTGAGTAGAAGGGTGATATGGTTGGCCCTGCATTTTAGAGAAATCACTTTAGTGGCTGAATAGAGGATTAACCTGACCTTCCTCAACCTACTCATTTCCTTTCACTTAATCCTCTATCCCACCTCAGCCACACACAAATGTGGACATACCCTTAATTTTACCTTCACCCACAAATGCACCTCCTCCGTGTTCAGGAACTTGGAAATTCTCTTACTGATTCCAATCTATTGGCTTTCTACCTCTTTTATGCATACTTTTACTACACCCTTCTCTTCATGTTCACTGTGACCTCTTAATACCATGATCTTTGTCAGCTGGACGGAACAGGCCTCTAACCTGTGAATAGCCAGAGCCAAACAGCAGGCTAGAGACAGGAGAGTCAGGAATCAAGAAGTGAGGGAAACCTGCTTGCAAGTAAGGATATGTGTGCCAACCCCACCCCCAGTGGGGGGGGACCCTGAGGCAGTGTGGGGAGATCTCAGTACTTATACCAATGGCTGCACAGTGAGCTGTAGCCCTGACAATGTAGGGTAACAACAACGAGACAAGTTTGATTCATAGCAGGGCTTCATAACTGGAACATGGATGCTTGTCCTGTGCTTGTCCAAGAGAACACCTGGTGCTGGTCAAAGTAACACAATAATTATGTGACTTTGCCAGAGGGTGAGCTCATTTAGAGGGTGAGTGCAGAGGATTGTTGTTATGCCAGGCTCAAGGCACAGCTTCCTTACTGGGCCTTAGCTCTGAGAATCAGAGTGTCTCCTAATATCTTGACACCTTTAATCCTTCAACTCCACAGTTCTCTCCTAGGCCATCACCCCTGCACTAGCCATTCTTTCCTCCTTTCACCATTTTAATCCCTTAGCAAACCTTTTCAACTCTTCAGTGTCCTCTTCCCTTGAGTCCCTTGCCTCTTTTTCATGTTGCCAGTTGTGTCTTGCTAAGCTTCAGCCTTGGATCACTCCTACCATCCCATATGTACTGCTGAAAGAAGGTAGAGAAAATCAAACAACTGTTTTCAATGGGTCCAGATTTGTTACATAACCTCTACTGGGCCCTCACTGTTGTTAGGCAACCCTTGTACACCTCCCTAATTAATTCACTATACCACAGCAGCTCTCCCAGACTTCTTCATCTCTCATCAAACCTCCTATGGCTCCACCTTCCCCCACCCTCTCAGCTGAGAACCTTGCCTCATAATTTAAAGAAAGAATAGAGACCATTCACTGAGCACTCCCTGTTCTCCCTTCCTCCTCCTATCATATCAGTTAGGTGCCTTCTACCACGATTCCTTCCTTCTGTCTCACGTGAAGAAGTAGCTCTTCTTGCCAAGGCAAACCCTTCCACCTACACAAGTGATCCCGTTCCATCCCATCTACTCCAGCATATTGCCTTTGCTATTATTCCCACTCTCTGATTTATCTTCAATCTCTCCCTTCTACTGGCAGCTTACAAACTAATAGTACTATTGCTTACAAACTTGCCTGTGTCTCCCTCATCCCCCAAAAAACCTTCAATTCAACTTTCTACCCTCACTATCACCCCATATTTCTTCCACCTTTAGTGGCTAAACTTCCTAAGGCCATCAGCAATAAGTGTTTATACTTCCTTTCCTCCTTCTTTCTTCTCACCTCTATACATCCTGGCTTCCAACCTCATCATCAATTGAAACTGCTCTCTCCAAAGTTACCAGTGATCTCTTAATTGATAAGTTCAATGGACTTTCCCAGTCCTCATCCTTATAGACCTCTCTGAAGCCTTTGATGTTGTTGATGACCCTCTTCTCCTTCATACTTTCTTCTCTCTAGGTTTTTGGGATCCTGGTTTTCCTCCTACCACACTAAACCACTTTTTTATTCTCCTTTGCTGAATCATCATCCAAGTGAACCCAATGAACTCTTGGGTATCCCAGAGGACCCTATCCTAGGCCCTCTTTTCTGCTCCACCTGTATGATTTCACTTGGTTGTCTCATCAGCTCCCATGGATTCAATTATCATCTCTTTTCTAAAGATTCTCAAATATACTTATTCAGCCCTAATCTCTCTGCTGACCTACAGTCTCATATCTCCAACTGTCTGTTAGACATCTCAACCTAGATGTCCTGTAAATATCTTAAACATAGTGTGTCCAAAACAGAACTCATTACCCTCTCCCCTATCTCTCATTCCCTATATCTGATCGGTTACCAGGCCGTGTGGATTTCACCTTGGCAATATCTCTCAAATGTGCCCCCTCTATCCTCTGATACTGCTGCCATCCTGGTTCAGGCCCTTGGATTATTGCAATAGGCTGCTTGTTGGTCAGCCTTTCACAATAGCCATTGAAGTGCTTTCCCAAAACAGGTCAGATCATGTCACCCTATTACTCAATAGCCAGTGGCTCCCTACCACCTGTAGGAATAAATATAAAATCCTTTCTTTGACATTCAAAGCCCTTCCTAAGCTAGTCTCTGCACACACACACACACACACACACACACACACACACTCGCTCGCTCACTCACTCACTCACTCACTCATGTATTCTTCAGTCCAGTGACACTGACCTCCTTGCTATTCTATAACAAGACATTCCATCACTTAGCTCCAGGCATTTTCTCTGGCTGTCCCCTATGCGTGGAATGCTCTTCCTCCTCATTTCCTCTTCCTGGCTTCCTTCAAGTCCCACCTAAAATCCCACCTTCTACAGGAAACCTTTCCCAGTTCCTCTTATTTCTAGTGCCTTCCTGCTGTAGATTTCTTCCTGTTTCTCTTCTATATAGCTTGTTTGTACATAGTTGTTTCCATGTTGTCTCCTCCTCAAGGTCAGGGACTGTCTTTTACCTTTTTTTGCGTCCCCAGTGCTTAGTAGAGTGCCTGGCATATAGTAGGTCCTTAACTAACTGACTCTCAATGGTACATATCACATCCTAGCCATACTTTTTCATTCTACCTTAATCTTATCCATGCCTTGCTACTCCTTTACCATGTGAGCCTCTCTCTAGGTCTCTTGAAATTACACGATTACCAGCACTGTAAATGGGCTATACATCGGCTTTCCCATTTCCTCTTCTGGTCATACATCTTTTTGAAGATATCTTTTCATTGCCTTTAGCATCATTAGTAATATGTTGCAGCCTATTTACATGAGTTTCTCCTTTGCCCTTTGAGTGACCCACAATTTTGATTCCTTGAAAATTGTAGCATTTCATGATTCGTAGTCATAAAGCAAAACCTAAAGCATATTAGTGTTTTGTGTATAATGGATATCATGTTTCTTGCATTCTACATTGGTAGTAGAGGAAATGAAGGGAGAGAGCAAATTTGGTACTGAAAACAAAAATAGGGGCAGTTAAGTGGCGCAGTGGATAGAGCACTGGCCCTGGATTCAGGAGGACCCGAGTTCAAATTTGGCCTTAGACACATAACACTCACTAACTGTGTGACTCTGGGCAAGTCTCTTAACCTCAATTGCCTCACAAAAAAAAGAAAAATAAATTAAATTAAAAATAAATAAATAAAAATATTGAATGGGGGGAGGGTAATATTAGTGTTTATAGAAGATTGCCTTTTGCTTCCAGAAGAAGCTTAGGCTCATTAAAAGTGCTGTAAAATTTCCCAAATGCAATCTAGCCCTACCTTCTTACTGTTTTTCTATTTTTGGCCCTAGTTCATTGTCTAAGATATTTATACTGATAGACCAGATTTTTGGCCTGTCCATCTAGCTGTATATCATAGTCATTCTTCATCCATTTAGTTTATCCTGTGAAGATAGTTAGCTATTTGTTGTGTAAGAAAATTATTCTCTGTCCCCATTTAAAGTTAATTAAAACATTTCCACAAGCTCCTCAAAGAAAAAGAAATGGTAATTCCATAAGCACATACATTTGGGAGGTAAGGGGTTGGGTCTCCCTATCTCCTCTATCTTGTGGAACAGGGTTTGGTTGGTGGTACAAGCCTACTGAGGAGGCTGAGGCTAGTGTCTCATCTGTCGCTTGAATTCAGGAATTGGAGCTACAGGAGGGCTAAAGACAAGTGGGCACTACACTAAGTCTGGCGCTAACAGACTGGCTCCTAGGAAAGGGGCCCATCAGGCTGCCTATGGAGGGGAAAATCTGCTCAGATTTGAAATGGAGCAAGTCAAAGCTTCAGGTCTGATCAGCAGCGAGCCTTGGCCATGTCTCCACAGAGATCTTGTGGACTGTCCACAAGATCTTGGAAGTCCTTCTCAGAATCCCCTTGTTGTGTTGTGGAAGCCTGACTCTTAATCTTTTCTCACCCAGTGCCTTCCCTCTGTTAATTATTTCTTATTTATCCTGTTACGTAGCTTGCTTTATATATATTTGTTTGTGTGTTGACTCCCCCATTAGATTGTAAACTCCTTGAGAGCAAGGACTCTTTTGACTCTTTTTGTATCCCTAGCACTTAGCACCATGCCTGACACATAGTAGTGAAAAGTGTGAGCTGGCACATGGGCACTTCTCTTCATTCCTGGGATCCTCTGTGGTACATGAGGACCACTCCTCTAGGCTGGAAGTCCACTCACAGGCCCAGGCTCACTGCTGAT
Source organism: Vombatus ursinus (assembly GCF_900497805.2). Taxonomy (NCBI): domain Eukaryota; kingdom Metazoa; phylum Chordata; class Mammalia; order Diprotodontia; family Vombatidae; genus Vombatus; species Vombatus ursinus. Next base: position 4,891,554 of record NW_020954617.1, read on the forward strand.
CAGAACTGAAGCTTTGGCTTGCTCCATTTCAAATCTGAGCAGATTTTCCCCTCCATAGGCAGCCTGGTGGGCCCCTTTCCTAGGAGCCAGTCTGTTAGCGCCAGACTTAGTGTAGTGCCCACTTGTCTTTAGCCCTCCTGTAGCTCCAATTCCTGAATTCAAGCGACAGATGAGACACTAGCCTCAGCCTCCTCAGTAGGCTTGTACCACCAACCAAACCCTGTTCCACAAATATTTCTCAGGTATTTCTTAATATATGCAAGGTACTGTGTTAGCATAAGCAATGCAAAAAAAGAATACAGTGCTTGCCCTTATGAAGCTTGAAATCTAATAAGCAGGAGAGAATTAGAGTGGGGTTAGGGAAGAATACCCTTATTGCTGCACCAGTAGGAGATGTTCATAAACACTTGTTTATTGATTAGGAGGAAATTAATCTGTACTGGAAAGGAAATACTCACTGGAGACAGTAAAAGTATAAGGTTTAGGAAGGGAAAACTCAATTTGATCACATAGGTCAGTGGTAGAGAAGCAGGCTTTTTTGCCTCGTAGCTTGAAAGAACCTGATTAGACAAGCCAGATTCTGAAGATCTGACTACGTGTAATGAACACCAGGGGAGCCAAGGTCCAGGAACAATTGGGAGTCAGAAACTAGGGAGGGAGTGGCAGGCTTGAGATAAAGGACTGGGAATCCCAATCTGAGCGTCCTGCTCTAGGACTTAGAACATGTGTAATCAGTATTAATCTTTGTTATCCAAATCGCCGTCCCTTTTTCAAGAAACTATTCTCTGTATGCATCCTCATGATGAACAAGTGATAATAACCAAGGGGATTGCTCTGACAACTATTTTCCCAAGGAGAAAAAAGTCTTCATCACCCCTCTCAAGCATACACCCCTTCCCTTACAAAGCATTCTGGCAACTGACTCTAGTGTAACCACAGTGTTTCTGAGGCTATGCAGATTTGCTTCTGACTAGCTGAGACACTTGAGGAAAAGTGTGAGCTGGCACATGGGCACTTCTCTTCATTCCTGGGATCCTCTGTGGTACATGAGGACCACAACTCAGATTGCCAGACAGTGAGTTAGAGCTGTGAGGTTTCTGTTCAGGGAATCCTACTAAGAAGGTTCTGGTTGGCAATGTCTGGAGATATGTTTGCATTCTTCCTTAGGCAGGATTTGTGTATGTGTGAGTGTGCTGTTGGAGCATTTTGTGTGTGTGTGTTTGTATGTGTGAGCATGTGATGAGCTCCTGGGAGCATGCCGTTTGCATAATGCCTCAACCGAGAAGCCTTTCTTAATGGTTTGAAACGACAAATGTTATTGTCTTTGAGTTAAGTGGTTCAATTAACACTGATTGGAAAGTGTGGGATGAACTGGGGAAACACAGCAACCGTGTTTGGTAACAGCCCTGGGAGCAGAGCAAAAAAAAGGGAAATAGTGCCATTAGAAGTGGCGTCTCTGGATGCAGTTAGGACAGCTACATGACTGGGAGAGGTGGGGGGAAGGAGGCCCGGAATTCCTTCTTGAGGGGCAAAGGCTGCTGTGGCCAAGTTTAGTTTCCTTGGGGTAAGATGAGTAAAGTTCATCAGGAAAGGATTGCCATGGTGGTGGACTAATGTCAAATTTTAAAGACATGTCTTTAAAATGTACATGTCATCCTTGTTACTGTAAGACACCCTCATTTATCCAAGTAAAATATTAATCACTTCTCTCCCTCCCACCTACTCACTTGGCTTAGTCCAGCATATTTTCAGTAGAGCTAAAACAAACCTTTCTGGTTTGGCTGTCCCTCTTCCAAACTGTTTATGGTTGCATGCATGAAAGTCTATATAATGAGGGGGCTGTGGAGAAAGGGTGGCATAGCGACAGTGTAGTTACTCATCCCATTCTCTTTTGGGGCCCTTTACAGTCTCAGATAATTGTAGTCTTTTAGTCATTTCTGGGGGCAGATAGAGGACCAGAACTTCCCCGTGTCCTGGAAAATCATCCCCTTTTCTTTTCTTACCCAAAAAGAACAGAAGTGTTATTTTAACTTTTCCTTCTCTATGAAGCTTTGAGTGCCATAAAAGGGATGTCTCCATTGGTAGATCTCAGTAGCCATTACAAGACCCTTCTCAAGGAAACCATTAAGGGAGCTGCCTGTCTTGGATGCAGAAAAGAGGTCCTCATTGTTCTCCTGTCTCTTGGGGCTCTGCCTTCCTAGTCACTTAGTTCACTACAGTTCATTCAGCAAAGCTGCACAGTATAAGGGACCATGCAGGGCTTGAAAGCAGAGAGCCAGGGTTCAAGTCAAGCCTCTTCAGTTAGTACCTGTGTGATCATAGGCAAGTCTCCTTCATCTTCCTCATCTGTAGAATGAAGGGGCTGGCCTGGATTCCATCTGGGTTACTTCAAGCTTTGGATAGATGATTAGATGACCCTCAATGGTACTTTCTTGCCCTGAATCTAAATCTCTGATTCTGTGATCCTCAAACATTCTATGACATTTTAGAAAGAGATGGTTTTCTCTCCAAGAGCCTCATGAGCAGGAAATCCAGTAGCTCTTTTCTTCCATCCATCCATAGTCCCCAAGATGTTCATTATCTCACTTTCTTATCTTATTCTTCCCGTAGGAGAGCACTAGGGAGGGATGCTAAAGAGCCAGTCACTATTGTAAGGATAATGTAGGCTGGTCTAATGGAAAAAGAAATGAACCAGGAGTCCAATGAATTGGGTTCAAGGCCCAGTGCTGATACTTCCTTAGCTGTGTGCCTGGAGTTGCATTGCTAACTGCTTTGAGCTTGTCTTCTCATTAATAAGAGGAAGTTTTACCTACTTCACAAGATTGTTGTGAAGACAGTAGTTTGCAAACCATAAAGAATTCTGTAGATGGGAGCTACCATATTTGTGAAGTTTTATCCTCTCCTGGATCCTTTTTTGATGACTTTGCCAAAGTATCTGTCCAGATAGCCTGCCCCAAGTTAATTGATCAGAGAAAATTTATTAAGCACCTACTGTGTTCCAAGCACTTTGCTAGGCTGTGGGGAGACATAGACAAAAAAGAAATAGTAATAGAGTAATAGAGCTTACATTCTATAAGGGGAAACACTTAAGGAGATAAAAATATATAAGGAGATAAAAAATATAATCATTTCTGTCTTCTCATATAGGACAGCTTAACCAAGCTACCTTTCCCAGGCTAGAAAAATGAGTCTTTCTTATGCTTTAGACTTAACAATAGGTAAGAAACTACAAGAAATTATTTTTTTCTACCACTAATCTCAAATTACCAGAAAGATGCAATGTGAGAAAGGTTAGTTTAACTTGGAAAAGGGCACAGAGTAGGCCCCAAAGAGGAAGAAACAAGGTAAGAAGAGCTACGTGAAGCCCAGGAGATAGCTATCCATAGATAGAGATGAGTCTAGAAGTCAGAAGAGTTCTTTGAACTACCCCATGTTTGGGTTTCCTTAGGGCATTCAGAATTTCAGCTGTATAACATTTTCTTCTAAATAGAATCACTATGAATCAGGAAATCCTGAAGCAAGGAGGAAGGTAGAAACTTGTCTCCATAAGCCTCTCCTTATTGTCCTTTCTTAACAGGATATCTCATACTACTCTACAGCATCCACCCTGTTGGCCAGAACAGCCCAATACAGGAAATCTTTGCGGTTTTATCTTCACAGGCTCCAACAACACAATTACTTTTGGGGAGCAAAAATGCATGACCCTAAACCATACAGAAACATTTCTTTCTCTGCCCACTTTTACCTCTCAGCACCAACACCGCTGCATATACACTCCTCTAGGGAGCTAGAGTCCAAATAAGTCCCATATGTCCCCCAGAGACCAGGAGAATCTGCTGTTTGAGCAGTCTCTGAAACATGCCCTATTAAACCTCACATTCCTGGGTAATTTTTTTGTCCACCCGCACACAATTTCTCCCTTGGTCTCTGGGCCCAAATCCCTCTTTCATTTATCATGTCGCCTACAAATCCACTTTCTGTGCTTCTGCCAAGATTTTTCTCTGCATTCTCACAGCCATCTGCCCATGACCCAGCCCTCCCCGAAGAATTTCCACAATTAGTTGAAGGGATCAGTGTTCCAGGAAGTTGGACAAAGCTGCCATAAATTTGGGAGCACCAAACCAGCCATCATGAGATGAGAGGGGGAACTACTTCATAGCTATTTCTAGGTTCCTTTATCACCTCACCTCTCTATTTATAATGCACATTCTCCAGAAACCCTCTTTTAGTCCTGAGAAATATGATCCAATTCTCTTGTTCTAGAAATGGGTACCTTAATACTGCAGTCCTTGTTTGAGGATAACAGCTGCCCTCACTTCCTTCTCTGGTCCTAGTCAAGTTGACTTTGTCTGTAGCTTTCTGCACAGGGAACCTAACATTTCAGTTTTCACCGAAACTTTTGTCCATTAGGTACTCCATAGTGCTCTCTGGGTACCGTTTATCACCCCTTGGAGTCCTTGTCAATCTGCTGATTATAAATCTGGAGGGAAATTTCCAGTGGCTTTCCATAGAACTCTCTTCTTGATATTTGTAACTTAGGTATGAAGCCCTGCAAAGAAAGAATGTATATCAGACTTGTGGATGGGGCATAGCTAAGAAGAATGGTTAATATGTCAGTTTACAAAATCGAGAGTTAAAAAGTATGTCAGTCTAGAAATGTGGGGCAGAATTTTTAAAAGACAATTGAATAGGAATGAATAGGAAATCCTACATCTAATTTCAAAAACTCAGTTATACACACTCAAGATGGAGGAGACATGGCTTAATAGCGGTTCCTAGGTAAAGGCTATAATGATCACCTTACCAGATTGAGCCAATGGTATGATATTTTTTAATGGTATGATTTTAAAAAACAAAAAGGCTAATGCAATCTTATGGTACATTAATAAAAATATAGTACATCCAGATAAAAGATAGACATAGTCACATTTTATTGCTATAGTCAGGTGACCATTATGTTCTGTTCCTGGCTGCCACATTTTAAAAGACATTGTCAATGAAGTGTTTAGAAGATTAATCTGTTGGATTGTAATCTTGTTGAAAACAAGATCTTTAACTCCACAATATCTAACACACTGCTTTGTACCTAGTGGTTGCATAATAATTATTTGTTGATTTGAATGATTACAGGAACTGTAGATGTTTAGCCTGGAGAAGAGAAGACTTAGGACATAAGTTCATGAATATTTGAAAAGCTGTCCTTTTGAAGAGGAATAGATTTAATCTGTGTTGCTCCAGAAAACAAAATTAGGACCAATGGGTGTGTATATTTCTAATAATCAGACTCCAACAGTAGAATGAGCTTCCATAAAAATCAGTAAAAGACTGATATTTTTTAAAGTATTCCTAACTGATATAGAAGGTTGGGCTATGTGACCTTTAAGGTAGGTACCTTCCACATTAACAAGAATTAGATCCTGTGATTGATCTATAGTGGCTAGAAAGGAGCTGGAGAGGAAGTAGAGGGATACCAGTAGGAAACAATACTAGGAAGGACAGAATAAAAGTTGCCATAATTCCTACCCTGTGATGAAAAGCTATTGTACAAAAGGGAGAAGTTCGGTTTATCTTTGTCCTGGTACCCTCCCTCAACCCTGTCTAAAAAGGCCTTTCTCAGAGCTCTGAATAGATCCACATCTGTTCTGCTTTTTTGAGCTTGGGTCTATTATGTTCACATATCCAATACAACTACTCAGCCTCCTAGCTCAGTCCACGAGATGAGAGATGCCCACACTTTTCATCCTTTCCCAACAGGCACAGTCTTGAGTGGAGAGACATCCAGAGGTCAGGGCAGCCATCCTGGCCTGGGACAAAGCTATCTCCCAGGCAAGGGATTTTTGACATGGGACTGTCTCCGTGTGTGTGTGTGTGTGTGTGTGTGTGTGTGTGTGTGTGTGTGTGTGTGTGTGTATGCTCCCACTGATAGATGCCTGTCAAGAATGAGGCATCAAAATGACAGCTGCACGCTGAGCTGTTTGCTGAGCACAGCTCATCCGTCAAGGGAAATCAGACAAAATACATCTCCCTGTCCATGCCTAGCCCAGTGGTCCATGTTTGGCTATTCCTGAACTGCCAGTCATGTGTCCTGCCCCATTCTATGCCCCAGAAAGAATTTCTACTGGGAGAACAGTGGTATATTTTTGGGCCTACCTGTACAATGTCAAATTCCTGTTGCCAGAGGATTGCAGTTAGCAAAATTATTTTTAATAACCAGACATAGCCCCTTCCCTTTAGGAATTTATAATCTGAAGTAGACAACAGATAAATATGTATACCTTGAGTGAATACATGCATACACAATTGTGTAAGTATAGGATGACTTAAGTAAAGACAGATTATGATTATTTGTTTTTTGGATGGTGGAGCAAATTGTGGAATTAATTAAGTTACAGGGAATAGAAAATTAGGGAGTATGGGAAGGTGTAATAACTCCATTGAGGAAGTGATGTTTCATGGCTTTAACATCAAGAGATTACAAGAAGCAGGTTTGACAAGGACTCCATGGCCCTAAATTATTTTACTGGATATTCTGAGCCACCTCATGTCTAGCTCTAAGCTGACTAACAGATTTTCTTTACTCACTTTTATCACCTAGAAACCCGTATCTTCAGAGGTAGGAGAGCCACCATAGCCCCCAGGTATTGCTGGCAGCGCACTTTAAGGTCTTGCAGGTCTCCGAAGTCACGATGACCCCCTGTAGAAGTCATGTTGGCTTATTTTTTGTCAGCAGCTCTGAGTCATACATAGTGGGACAAGTGTCCAAAAAATGGTTTACTTTTCTTTTGAGAGCTGGAAGGAAGTTCTCTGGGCAAAATGGTGATCACTGGGTCATCTCAGGGAAGATAGAACAGAGTAGTAGAGAGATTAAGTTGTTTGTTCAAGGCCTGTAAATAGGATGAATATGTGCTAGAGAATGTTAGAAGCCCCTGTGCAAGAAATCTGTCAAATGAGAGAGATTGTACTAAATGATTATCTAATGTCTTCAACATTTTGAATCTGTAAAATGAGATGGGTGTGTGGGTGGGTGGGTGTATGTATTTGGCAAGATTTCGTCTGCTGGGCCTCGGAGAGATTTTGATATTGGGGAAGGGCTCCCTAGAAACTCTCTCAGCAGAACTTTTCTTGTGGGATAGCCCAAGGAATGCAGTTTTATTTAGAGTTTTCTTTCCCCACAAAACCCTTCATTAAGCTACTTTTTCCCCCAAACAAGTTTTTGTTTTGTTTTGTTTGTTTGTTTTTTTAAGGCAATTGGGGTTAAGTGACTTGCCCAAGGTCACACAGCTAGTAAGTGTCAAGTGTTTGGTCTGAGGCCGGATTTGAACTCGGGTCCTCCTGACTTCAGGGCTGGGGCTGTATCCACTGCACCACCTAGCTGCCCCTCCAACCAAGCTTTTGAAGCCCAGCAATCAAAGCTTTATTGCTCACACATAGGAGCCTCTTCATGGTAAAAGAAAACAAAACAGTATATTAGGAATGTCTGATGCAGAAGATGAGCCCCTGCAGAGGTAAGTCTGCTACTACCTCTCTCCCCAAGACCCTTGATCACCAATAAGGCTGCTGTCAATAAAACCATCCCCCGTGATGTCTCTTGGGCCTGTTTCCTGGGGTTTAGTGAGTGACCCACTCAGCAGTCAAATGTCAGTATGATAACCATGTCCAAAAAACATACTTGTTCAGAGCACCATGGTCCAAAGGGCTATTAAGTGTCTTTTGTGGGGCCGAGGCTGGGAATCAAAAAGACACAATTCCCAGAGCCTTAACTAGGAATTTTTGCTCCTGGGGAAAATTAGGTTTCTTTTATTTCTCTGCCCCCCCCCCCCCCCCCCGCCGCTTTGGGTGTGGGAGTAGGGGGCAGGGGTGGGTGTGAGCCAGAGAGGTAGCAGCAACAAAAGATAGTCCAACCTTGACTGCTGCCATACCTGGAGATGAAGCAGCCTGTCACTCAGCGAATGTGATACTGTGGGAGATTAGGAGGAAAGAGAAGTCACTGTGGAGTGGAAATACATGCCCCCACATGTCAGTACTTTAGAGCAAAGTCCCAGTAACTCCATGTTTATTATGGTGCTGGTGATGCCACTTCCTGCAAATTGAGGGAAGTGAAGGGAAAAGGCCTTCCCCAGAGAGACCCACTGGCTTTGCCTCCTTGAGGGTAAGCTTCTGCAAGATGTCACTAAGTCTCACACCCTAAGAAGGCTGGAATAGGCACAGTGAACCCAGCGCTCCTCTTAGTATGGGGCAGCATAACTGGGGGACATCTGGAGGCAAAGGTGTATGTAAATGGAAGGTTAAAAGGAAACAAGAAGAGACATAGATACATACCTGCGTTTCTTACCAAGGCTCAAAAAGGGTATATAACCCCAGAGGATATTTCTCTGCATGACAGATACTTATGCCATACCCAGAGATTGGCATTAGCAGTGGTTCAGAATCTCCAGTAATCTCTCTTTTGTCATGTATCATGTCTGGACCTTTGACCAAAAAGCTTTTAAATCCATCCTTCCCTTCCCCTCCTTCTTTCCCCTTCCTCCACTTCTCCATCTCTAAGTATTATCCAGACTTGTTGATGAGCCCTGGCTTTTCCCCACATATGAGGCACTAAATCTTGCCTGCCTGGCTTGCGACCCACTATCATTTCCCTGGCTCACCTACGCCTGTGAATGCTTAATTTAAAACTTTTGCTGCCACTCAGCAGTTTGTAATTCTGAGGCCGGTTTCAGCAGGGAAAACAAAATGGGCTGATGAATGTACTCAGAAAGGTGAGCAGAAAACCATAAACAGCATGTCTGTGATATGGGAGAAAGGCTTGGTTAACCATTTAGTTTAATAAGAGAGATATCTGCAGTGTATAATTATTCTAATAGAATAGGTATCTGTCTGATCTATTGACCTGCAAGATGGTTATGAGTTTTATATTTCCTCTTCTCCACAGCAATAAATTCTCTGGTATTTCCAATTATAAACTTAGTTTTCATTTTGGGAATGAGGTAGGGTTTTATTTTGGCCAGGAAGGAGCCAAATTTGTCCTGTCTGTATGCTTAGAGAGGAAGGCATGTCTTATATTAGGGCCAGAGGTTCAACTATGTATGATTTATCTCTTAAGGTTCTTTCTAACGCTGGGATTTTCACTACTCTAGTGGAACCAGCTCACCCTTCATCTTTATGTATTCTATTCTCTCCACATCACTACACAGTTCAGGATACCACCTCCCTCTAGTAATTATGTCTTGTTTCCTTGTTTTTGTCATTTCATCATGGCCATTCTTTTTCCTGCAGGGCCTGAAGGAGGTCCAGAAATGTAGACTTAAAAGGTTACAGCATCTTTTCTGTTTGAGACCTTACTGTTCCTTTTGGCATATGAGGCTTCCCTTCAGGAGAGGACTGGAAAAAAAAACAAAACGTAAATCATGGGGCATAGCATCCACTGTCATCCCTAGAAAAGGCAGTGCCAAACTAGGGAAAATTGGGACAGGACAAGTCCCCTGTTCTGGCTACCCAGAAACACCCAGCAATGTCTCACTGACGACAGGGCCAGGCTAGTGGCTTTTCCTGAGAAGCTAAGAAGGTGGTGATGAGTTCTCTGGACTGGGATCATGCTGAGCAGCCAGTGCAGAATAGATGCAGCAAGTCCCAGAGGGTAATGAGCCCAGAACGCCACTAACCGGAGTGCTCAGCATGGTGTCCGTGCAGAAACGAGCTCAGGCAAATCTGTTCTCAAGGTAATCGGCACTTTCTTAATGACTTTTTTTTTTCTTTAAACTGATGCTAGCATCACACCCAGCCCAGAAACATAGCATCCAGGACTGGCAGAAAGATGAATGCCTTTTTCCAGGCTCTGCTCCCTGGTCTTTCTTTCCTATCATATCTTCAGCCCTGAGCCCAGACCCTCTGAGTGATCTTAGCCAGATTGGATGATGGTATCTTCCCTGTCCAGCCACTTACAGACCTTTAGACAGCCCCTAAGGACCTAGGACACAGCTTCTCCAAAGGGAGATTGCCTCCAAGCCACCCTTCTCTACAGAAAGAAGCTACTAGGCCCTGTTTTAGGCAGTGGATTGGATAGTTGCAGATTCTTGTCCGGAGTCACATTCTTTCCTCCCCTCTAAAACTTGGACAGAATCCTAGGTTTTGATACAACACCTCGTAGGGTGTTACTGGTGAGGTGACACATCCTAGGAAAAGAGTGCTTTGCCATAGATAATAGAGCTGTTCACCTCCGCTTAGTGCCTTGATTGCTTTGGGAGGCAAAATTGTTCTTAACATGTATTTAGCCTTATTTTAAAAAGAAGATTCTAGAAAGTATCTGTATGACTTATAAGAAACAGATGTTTGGTGTCGGTCACAATGCTTTTTGTATAATGGATCCATTCCTTTTTTTAATTGGAAAATTCTTCTGAGGTCCTTTTTCTCCTGGCCCTCCTCTCGTCAGGCTCCTTGTTCTCCCTCTGTTCAAAACTAATTGCAACTGAAGCACCTGACTTAGTCAGAAGGGGTTTGAGACCCAGCTTTGTCACTAACTAGTTATGTGGGCAGATTAGGCAAATTGCTCGACTTTCTGTTGCCTCTGTTTCCTTATCTGTAATATATGAAATTTGGACTAATTTATCTCTGATTCCTTCCCATTCCAATAGCCTCTGATCCTTTCATCTGGTAAGGCTATGAAGCTAACTGTTAAAACGTGTTGAGGCAAGGAAAAGCTTGCTTTCCAATCAGCCTAAGGTCTACAAGAAAAGAAGCATAAACCTTAGTAATGGTTTTTTTTTGCCATTTTCCCCCTCACATTGAAAATTCTCATCAGAAGCAGAAAGATTTGTCTGCTAAAAGCTGGTGGTTGGCACCTTCTATTGTTATACTTCTTTCCTCTTCCAATCTGTCTCTATGGGATAAGTTTCTTGAGGTCAAGGATTCAGTAGTGTTTCATTTTGTAACCCTAGTGCCTTGTACTTCATGATCACTTAATAAGAACTTGTTGCATTGAAAAATGAAGGCCATTGTTGCTCTCTGCATGATAATACTTCAGTGGAACTATAATTTCAATGACTTGGGAACTCCCATCCATCAGTACAGTTCACTTCACAACCAGTCTGTGCCCTCTGATGGGTGAATCTTGTCCAGGTGTTTGTATAAATCATTCACTCAAGATCCATACTCAATACATTATAATCTTTCCTCTGATTCCTTTAGTATCTTACTAATAGCTGTACAACACTTGGGCTAGCCATCTGTCATCTCCCAGTCTCATTACATGACCAGCCTACCTTCTTTTCTAGTTGTAAATCTTCTAGGTAAAGTCTTTTATGTTTGATTCATCATTGTTGTTGCCTGCTTATACCTAGCATGAATCTTTCCATTTTCTTTTAGGTCATATCACAATTTGTAGCCATGTAGCTTTACCCGGTTATTTATTTGTTGTCTAATTTGTTGTTTAAAAGATGTGTCAAAGAGTCACCTGGGATCATTGAAAGCACAAGGTGATTTCCCATGTGATCCATCCTGATCTCCTATGATAATAAAATCAATTATATTTGTAGAATGCTTTACAAAACATTTTCCTTACAACAACCATTTGAGGCAAAGAGTGTATTGTCCCCATTTTACAGCGATTAGGTTAAGTGACTTGTCCGTAGTCACATCACTAATGTCAGATCTAGGACTTAGAATGATAGAATTATAACTCTAGAGCTGGAAAGAAGCTCAGATCATCTTGTCCAACACCTTCATTTTACAGATGAGGAAACTACGACCCAGAGAGGTTAAGGAAGTGGTTTTCTCTCAGAGGTAGTAAGAGGCAATTTTGAACCAAGGTCTTAAAACTCTTCTTCCATTTCATTACACTGCCTCTCTACGAAGATGGATTGGAAGATATAACTAGAGAGCCTAAGGGCCATGCTTAGGCACCCTTGGCCCAGAGCCAGGCAAGGTAACAAGGAGTAGCTTTGTGCAGAGGTGTCCGTCAATGCTGAGGTCTCTCACAGGAAAGAGCTGAGCTGGCCTTTTCACCCTCTTCCCAGGGTAGTGACTCATTTCTGCCTCTGCTTTTCACCTTTCTGAAATGAGAATCCTAATGGCCACTAGAAGCAGTGTACTGCTTCTCCTTTGCCAAATTTAAAAGCAGAGTAAGCCAGATTATATATGTGGAGGATAGGAGGAGACTAATTTGTTCTCTGTATGAACCACAAAAATACAGCCATCACACATATAATGAATATTTTTCCAAATTCTATACTTCTTCTATGGGTTTATTGTCCATAGGATCCCAAATTTGGAGATAAGTAGGAGATTGGAACTATAATAAATAATGGAAATAATAAATTAAGTGGAAAAAAAAATTCTAATTTTGGAGTTAAGGGACCAGAGTTGGAATCCCAGGTCTGCTACTTACTATGTATATGACCTTGAGCAAGTCATTTCTCTCTGGCCTTTAGTTCCTTCTTCTATAAAATAAGGGGGTTGGACTAGATAACCTCCAAATTCCCTCCCAGCTCTAAATCTGTTATCCTATGAAAGGAAATGGAAATCACTTGGACAGGGGAGCCATGAAGACTCATTCAGAAAGACTAGCCCCAGCACAAAGATGAATTTTATCTGTCTACCACTTAGATCTCATCTAGACCTCTGTTTTCCTCCTTAACTAAGTTGCCTTACTGCCCTGCTATTACTTCTACATTTTTCCCATCTCTCTATAACACAACCCTTATTCCTAACATAAAAACGTTGTAGGTTTCTTGTTTTAATTTAATTTGTATTATGAATATAAACATCAACAAATAGATTTCAATATAAAAAGAAAAACTTTACAAAAGAGTTTCATATATGAAACTTTACAAAAGAGTTTCATATATGAAACTATGGACTTATTACATAAATTTGGTGGTTGTTTTTACATATATACATATACACATTACATTTAATATGATGGCAATAAATGTGCCCTGTTTTTCTGTGGCCCCTTCTGAACTTCCTTCTGTTTCTTCTTTGTGTATTTTTAATGCTTTATTGATATTCTTATTTTTGTGTACCCACCAACTCCTCCCCTCAATAGACCTACTCCTTGGTTATAGTATATGTAATCAGGTAAAACATCTGCATTGACTGTCTGAAAGTGTGTGTTTTCATTCTGCTCCTCTCTTCCACCTTGCTAAGAGGTGAGAAGCGTGATTCATTATCAGTCTGCTGATGTCATGACTGAACATGATTGAACTCTGAAAGAACTCTGATCAATACAAAGTTGTTTCCCTTTATATTAATGTAGTCATAATATAAATTGTTATGGTTTTGTTCATGTTATTCCGTATCAGTTCATACAAGTCTTCCCAGATTTCTCTGAATCCATTCATTTCTTACAACACAATAATATTCTATTCATGTAGCATAATTTGTCCAACCATTCCCCAGAAGATGGACAACCACTTTATTTCTAGTTCTTTGTCACAACAAAGAGGATTGCTATCAATATTTTTGTGCATATGGAACCTCAGAATTGTTTTAATTATGTGTTTCTCTTCCTATTCATGATTTAGAGCATTTTTTCATGTTTGTTTTCAGACAGTTTATATTTCTTCCTTTGAAAACTGCTTGTTCATATTGAACATTTTTCTATTGGAAATTTTCTCTCATTCTTAAATATTTGATTTAGTTCCCCATGTATATTCAATATTAGACTTTTATGGGGAAAATTTGCTGCAAAGATATTTCCTAGTTAACTGTTTTCCTTAAAATTCTAACCTCATTGAGTTTTGTTATGCAAAAGCGTCTCAATTTTATGTAACCAGAATTGTCCATTTTATCTGTTATTAATCAGTCAACAGGTAAATTTATTACACATCCAGCATCCAGTATGTGCCAGGCATCATCCTAGACTCTAGGCATCCAAACTCAAAAACATGAAACAATCCCTCCTATCAAATAGCTGAAATTCTATCAAGGGAGACAACATACACAAGGATACTCAGAATGAATTTAAAATAAGCAATATAAATGTAAAGTAATTAGTGACAGAGGGCACTAGCAGAAAAGACTTTATGTAGGAGGCCATGTTTAATCTGTGAGGAAAAAGTGCATTCCAGACATGGGCGATAACCCATACAAAGACACGGAGATGGGAGATAGAGCGCCATGGGGGAGAAACAGAGCCAGCTGGTTTGAGCTGTAGGGGGTATGTAGAATGAGGCTGGAAAGATGGAATGAAGATAGGTGATGAAGGGCCTTCAAAGCCAAATGTTTTATCCTAGCGCTACTGTAGTTTATTGATTATTATTATTATCATTTCTCTCCCATGTTTGCGTGCACTGTCTTGTGTCATTGCTTTTCCTTTCATGTATATGTCTGAAGTGTAAGTTCCTTCACCACAGGAACCGTGTCTTTGCTTCTTGGTTATCTCCCACAGTGTCTAACACAAAAAGGCTTTGCACATACTGGGTGTTCAAGAAATACTTATTATTAATTTTAGTAAATGAATGAAAAAACAGCAAGCTAGGGAGACATATAGGAAAGAAAGGTGCTCCCTGCTCTTGAGGAGCTCACATTCTCTGTCACAAGTCTCCCTCTCCGTACCCTCTGGACTGATTTCCTGTTCACTTCCTGAATACCATAATGCTTTCTTCCTGCCCAATCTAGGAGCTAGTTCAGTTCAACAGACATTTATTAGACATTTGCTATGTGTAATACACTAGAGATACAAAGACAGAAATAAAAGTATACTCTCATGGAGCTTACATTTTACTTGGAGATATATAACATGTATATAGGTAGGTTGATATAAGATCATTTTAAGAGGGAAAAGGGGCTTCATCTCGGAAGATAACCTTTAAAGGAAGGTAGAGGTAAGAAGGAAATGCATGTCAAAAGTAAGGAACAGCCCGCATGTGCAGAAGCATAGAGATGGGAAAAGGGATGTTGAGTTCAAGGAATGAATGATAAGTTTGTTTGGTTGGAATGTAAAGTGCATGAAAGACAGTCATATGAAATAAGTCTGGAAAGAAAGGTGGGAGCCAAGCTATAGCAGACTTCAGTGCCAGGCTCAGGAGTCTGTGTTTTGATGTAAAGGCAATAGGGAGCTACTGAATATTTTTTGGAGGAGGATAAGATGACAGCTATGCAGAGGGTGTATTGGAGAGAAGAGAGATGGGAAGCAGGGAGACCAATTAAGAGGCTATTACAATAGTCCAGGTTAAGAGTTAATGAGCCTAAACTACAGGCAATGTGAATAGAGAGAGAAGTATAGATACCAAAGACAGAAAAATAGAATTGGTGGGACTTAGCAATTCAGTGGAGATTTGAGTTGAGGGAGAGAAAAGAGATTACTTCAAGGTTGTAAAACTGGATAAATGAAAGGATGGTGGTGGCATAAAAAATCTCGTTATCTGACCCACACCTCTCCCAACTAAACCTGCTCTTCAGTCCATCTCACTTAAGTGCCTTTTCTGTTATTCTTCTTTATTTGGCTCTAGGGCTGGTTTTGATGAGGGAGACTTCTCATTGCTATAAACTAACTAACTGTATAACCTGCAAAGTATGCTTCCCATGAGAACAAAGTTGATTCACCAACATTAACTGCACATTCTAGATATGGACACACATCCCCAGCAAGCAGGTCATCTTGTCTCTAGAGAGGGATCTAGGAGGCTCCAGAGGCGGGGTGGGCCTGCCAAAGCACAATTTCAGTTACCGGCCCAGCAAGGGGGATAGCATCAATTTGTGGCTCTCAGGAAGCCATCCGTTGAGGTTAAGAGGCCTGTGCTAAGTGATAAAGTACACAGGCATGTGCAGATCCACTCTGGAGGGGCAATGTCATGTGGAGTTATCAGCAAGGGGCTTCTCTGGGTACGTGAATTCTAAGCCTAGCTTTGAAGAACATGAGAGACATGGACTGGCAAACTAAGTGGGATAAATGGCATTACTGGGATAGGGAAATAGTATAAGTAAAGCACCATTACACTTTTACACTCTGCCTCTTCAGACAGAATTTTGCAAAGGAGTCCCCTTCCCCTTCTCAATTATGAAGATTCTAGCCAAATGGAACCTGTACCCTTTGTACCTCCCTTGGCCATACTCAGAATGCTTTGCCGGAGCGATATTGATATCTGCAAACAGTGGACCAAGTTCTAGGAAGTTGGGCACACACAAGTGGGTCGTTTAGTTGAGTCAGTGTGGTACAGTGGATAGTGCATAGAATTTAGGAAGACCTGATTTCAAATCCCACCATAGGCATATACTACTTCTGTGACCCTAGACGAGTCACCTAACCTAGGTGGGCTTCAGTTTCTTCATCTGTAAAATGAAGGGATAAGATTATGTGACCTTTAAGGTCCCTTCCAGCTCTGAATCAATTATACTATGACCCATATATAACAAGAAATAAGAGATTTAAGGGGAGATAGAAGGTAACCCTACCAGAGCATAATCTCCTCGTCTTGCTTTATAAGGGAGAAAAAAGGAAATGAGAAAACTCTGTTCCTTGCTCCTTTTCCCTCTGCCCTCTTCTTTACTGCCTCAGACTAACTTTTTAATTCTTTTCTACCCTTGTAGTTCTGGTCTCCTCACCACCTCTACACAGCATTTCAGAAAGAATAAACTCTTGTCTATACCTCAGAAAACATTTTTTTAAAAATATTGCCTACATGGTATTTACATTGAGTGCAGGGGTGGCAGTGGGTGACTAAAAGCTTTTTGCAGAGGATACCATGGCAGGAAACAAGCCAGTAGCCAACTTTGCATTGCATTGATGGTCTGTATCAGCAGTGCAGGAGCTTAAACCTCCTTTGGAGGAACAGTGGAGAAGGGCAGCCCCCTCAATTTGAAAGGAACTCTCTGCATCTTCCCCTTTAGTCCACTTTTGGCTTCAGAGATAGCCCAGTCAGAGCCACATTTCCTTTCTTCTTTTTTAGAACAACACTACCTGCCTGAGGGGAATGCCCCCACTGGGGCAGGTGTAGTGGTCCTCAGAATTCTGCTTACAGCTTACAACAAGAAAGTAAGCCAATAGAACAGGGCTAATGAGGACACTATGACCCCTTTAGGGGTAACACAAAATAGCTACTCCCTAAGGGAAAGCAAAGTCGAGTTAGCCCAAGCAGTTGGGCCAGAACCGAGGGAGTCCCCAGCGGCTCTGGGGACCTTGTTAAGCTGAGTTGTGTTTGGGATGTTTGGTTGAAATAGGGAGCTTTGAAATAATTGAGATGAATGGAACCCTGGCTCCTGTTAGCAGGATGAGTGGAGAACAAAATTAGTTAAATTGCTGAGCCATCTCCTACTTACCCCCACCCCTTTCACCCTATCTCCTACCTCGGTCCTTTCATACTATTGTATTTCAAAACTTTCAAAGTCTGGTTTAAGACCACAGAGCATTAAAAATATTAGAGTTAGAGTACCAGTGATGGGGGTGGGGTGGGAAAGGTGGGGCACAGTACCAGGAATGTTAGGTGGGAAAAAGAGAAGAATAACCCTGTCCTGGTGAAATGCTCATGATCATCAGTGCTACTCAGTTCCACTGTGGGCTCATTCAAGGAAGGATTTAGGAAGGGCTGAGAAGCTGAGTAGAAAGCTCACTCTTTATTAGTTTATACAGGTTTTCTCCGCTTTCTCTGAATCCATCCCATTTGTCATCTATTACTGCACAATAATATTCTAATATAATCATATACTATAATGTATTCATCTACTCCCTAATCAGTGGGCACCCCATTAATTTCTTTGCTATGACCAAAAAAAAAGCAGGGGGCGGGGAGTGCTGTTCACTTGTTTTTCAATTGCGTCTAACTCTTTGTGACCCCATTTGGGGTTTTCTTGGCAAAGATACTGGAGTGGTTTGCCATTTCTTTCTCTAACTCATTTTACAGATGAGGCAACTGAGACAGGCAGAGTTAAGTGACTTGCTAGTCACATTGGGCTAGTAAGTGGCTGAAGCCAGATTTGAAACTCAGGAAGATGTCCAGGCCCAGCACTCTATCTGTCGACAGACTGAGAGAGAGACTTTTCTTCTTTCTTTCATCTCTGGTCAAGTAATGGTATCATTGGGTTCAAGGGTATGGATGGTACAATGACTTTTTGGGCATAGTTCCAAATTGCTTTCCAGGGAGGTTAGACCAATTCACAGCTCATCAATAATGCATTAGTGTGCCTTTTTCTCCACAGCCCCCTCCAACAATTGTCATTTTCCTTTTTTGTCATCTTTACCAACCAGATGAGTACAAGGTAGAACCCGAGTTGCTTTAATTTGCTTTTCTCTAATTATTGGTAATTTGGAGAATTTTTTCATATGACTTTCAGTTAATGTCTTAGACTCCCTGTTTATATCCTTCTACCATTTACCTATTGGGAAATGGCTCTTAGTCTTATAAATTTTAATCCATCCCATACACACACACACACACACACACACACACACACACACACACACACATATATATAACTTAGACATGATCTTTCTGCAAAGATTTTTTCCCAGCTGTTTCCTTTCTAATTTTAACTGTATTGGTTTTGTTTGTGCAAAAAAAATTTTTTTTATTTTACATAATCAAAATTATTCCATTTATCTTCTGTGATCATCTTTCCTTTGTTTCATTGTGAACTCTTAACATAATCAATAGTTAACAAAGAGTATTTCTACCTTGTTCCTCTAATTTGCTTATGATGTCACCCTTTATATCTAAGCCACATATCTGTTTGGAGATAATCTGTATCTGGTATGATGTGGTGGTCTATAGCTCACTTGTGCCATACTACTTTCCCAGCATTTTTTTTCTTTTTTTTTGATGAGGCAATCAGGGTTAAGTGACTTGCCCAGGGTCACACAGCTAGTAAGTGTCAAGTGTCTGAGGCTGGATTTGAACTCAGGTCCTCTTGACTCCAGGGCCAGTGCTCTATCCACTGTGCCACCTAGCTGCCCCCCCCCCCAGCATTTTTTATCAAATAATGATTCTATCCCTGGAGTTGCGGGGGTTTGGTGTCTAAACATTGCAATGGATAGCTTCTGTCCATGCTTTTTTCATTAAGTCTGTGTAGGCCATGAGCCTTCAAGAATCTTATTTAATCTTTTAGTAATAAACTAGATTTGAAGGGGCTCTCATAATCCATAGTTCTCAGAGGCTCATTGTGAATAAATCGTTTCTTACTGTATTTTGATTAGTATTGCAAAAGTGCAGAACATCTCCCATGCTTTTTAATTCTCTCAGTTTTTCCCACCCTCCTCAGGGGCAACAGGTGATTCCATGTGAGTTTGTTAGGGCCAGGAGAAAAGAACAGGCTATTTCCTGACACCTCCTTCCCAGAATAAAGGCTAGGGAAGGTTTTCAATGAGTAAAAGTTATCAGAATTATTGCAAGGACATAGGTCTGCAGGCTCAGACAATGCTACCATGAGCAGTAGCAATGTGGACAGTAAGGGAGTCATCTCTTGGGGAAGAGATTCATCTCCAACCTAGCAAGAGGATAATACATCTTCCTCCAGGCTGAGTGCAGGAGGAAGTCGAGAGATCCCTGAGGTGCTGAATTATTTTTTATCAGTGACTATACCTGTTAGTCTTATCAGATTTGTGGATCACAAGGCTGGGAGGTTTAGCAGATATTTGGATGAAGTAGTTGGTACCCCCAGTAGATCTAGGCGGGCTGAAATGATGAGCTGGATCTAATTAGATGGTATTTACTAGGAACAGATGTACAGTCCTACACTTACATTCAAAACCAAATTTACAAGAATATGGTTGAGGCTGTATGTGGGGAAGCAATGTGCCATACCAATCAAAAAAGCTTGACATGATCTTATCTGAAGTTGCATTAAAGGAGAGATAGTAACCCCAAGAGAGAGGTGACAGTTCTTCTGAAATCTGTCCTGGCCTAACTCCATCTGCAGAATGGTGTTCATCCCTTGAGTCCCCTGGAGTGAGCACAGGTCTTCCACCTGAGTCCCCAGTGGCTTGCCCGAACTATACCAGATGGTGAGTCTTGGTGGAAGAGGGAGGATGGGTTAAGCAGAAAGGAGTTAAGGCCACCTGAAATAGAGACCGGCACCCCTAACTGCTGTCCCTGCTTAGTAGCTTTCACTTGTTGAGAAACCGCATGCCTAGAAGACACGGAAGAATAGGCTCAAGGGTGTTTTGTACTCCGCTGCCTTCACTTGTACCTGGATAAAAAGGAAATTGCATTCCCACTGCAAACATGTTCAGTGCTGGCAAAGGCAGCAAAGCCAACTGTGAGTCTGCCCCTGGGCTCACCGTGTCAGTGAGGGAGCCTGCCTCTCCGGACCTCTGAGTCAGCACTGCTGGCTGCACTAAGCAAAGGCAGCTTCCTCCTGTGTGTGTCTCCAAGCTAGGTCAGCTGTGGAAGAGGCAGCCACAGGGAACTCTCACCCTGGAGAGTTGCCTGGCAAGGCCCATCTCAGCCCAACATGACACTGGTTCCTCCCAAGAGACAGCTTCCTGTCTCAGCAACTCTACAGCTGATTCCCATGCTGAAGGGCCAGGGAGCCTGAGTGCCTACCTCAAAGCAACCTTTTCCAGGAGGGTCTGGGACAAAGAAGTCCAAGATTCTATGTCAGTGAAAAGCACACTGAAGTTTAGATCTCTCTTCTGAAAGTATTGGAACAGGCCCTTGGATCAGCTGTTGGGATCAGGTGCCTGCAAAGGAAGGAAGTGTATTTGAATTTGCCTGGTTGGCAAATTCATTTTTTTCTGAACCCAGGACAAAGTCCTGTCAGTCTTATCAACCATTCACTCAATGACAAGCTATATACTGATCTCCCGTGAAACAAAAAAAAGAAAAAAAGTTCATTTTCTTCCCATTCCCACTTGGGCCTAAAACTAGACAAGAGCCAAAATTATTTTAGCTATATCTATATATTTTAGCTATATCCTCAGCCATGGATAGAAGGAACACCATCTGGAGGCCACCTGACCTGGATGAAAGCAGTTTTTATTCTTTCTCTTGGCCAAAAACAACTTGCCACAGCTAGAGGACCTTTGGGAGCTGCTAAAGCCCCTAAGTATGCTCAGCATACCAATAGAGCCCACCAACCTACTTCAAACTAAAGAGACTTCTGAGAGAGATAGGGTCTCCTGAGCCAAACCTGGGATAGAAGGGGTTAAGACTCACTCCTGGCCTCCAGCCTTGGGTTTTCCTAGGACGATGAACAGTCTGCTTTCCTTATTGTCTGCACCAAAGGAACAGATTGCGTCAGTTTGTAAACTGTGTTACCGCTTGCTGAGGCCTGGAGTCAGCAGGTTTTCATTTCCCGGCAGATGAGGACGCTACTGATCGGCTTGGCTGCTACAGTTCTGCCTCAGGCAGGACCCAGGAGCATCCCCATCATCCTACTTCTCATTCTGCACGTGGGGAAAAGGCACTCAAGTAAAAAGAGCATCGGTTCCTACAGAGAGACCCCATTTACCTTGGATCCAGAAGCTCAGGCCCCCTCTTAGCACTGTGCCAATCCATGCTTGGCTGCCAGGCACTCCCGGGGTTTGGCTTATGCCAGAGTTTGGATGTCAGAAAAGTGGTTGCATGCAAAGGCAGCTAGCTAGATGCGCTAGGCTTCAAGGAGTCAGATGCTTTGGTAGTGGTGAGGAATTTGGACAGAGGCTTCTCATTGGGAGTCACAATGACTCTGCTGCCTGCTTTCTCATTGGGAATGTGGAACATCCCCTTGCTCCCTCCCCAAGCTTTTCTGCCCTGGCCACTTCCCACTTAAGTCCCAAGAAGCATTTCATAGGAGCTCTCTTGCTACCAGGGTTGCTCCATTGTCTTCTCAGAGTAGTTCGTTGAGGTGGGATGAGCAGGGCTATGCTGCTACTCTTTAATGTCGTCACTGGCCAGGTTCATGGCTCATCTTATGGCCGTATGCTGCAGTCCTCATACAGTGTTAAGTCCAGCAAAACACCCAGTTCCTTAGCATGCATGCTCTCTTGAGTCGAGGGAGGTCCCTGCAGCCCAATTCCACTATAGGGTGGGCCCTTTGCATACATGGCTGGCAACCTGCAATAGTTGCACGAGCTCTCTCTCTCTCTCTCTCTCTCTCTCTCTCTCTCTCTCTCTCTCTCCCTCTCTCTCCCTCTCTCTCTCTCTCTTTCCCCGTCCCTGCCTTCTTTCCTTATTCCCTTCTTCTGTTTCTCCATGCTTTCTTATTCCGCTGCTTCTGTCCCGGTAGCACTCTGATTAAGCATAGGGCCTTTGAGCAAAGCAAACCTCATTGACTTCTCTCCACCCTATAGCAATTCAATTCAACAGACATTTTTTTCACAACTGCTATTCACAAGAGAGATACATAAAAAGACTATTTTCTGTCTTCGAGGAGCTAGCAGTCTAAAGGGGAGATGAAACATAAATAACTAAAACACATACTAGTACATGGTAAGTATCCAGCAGGGGTACAAAATACCCATGAGAGTTTTGAGAGAGAAAAGATCCTCTCTAACTAGATGGATCCGGTAAAATATAGCACTTGAAATGAATCTTCAAGGATTTAAATGCACATTCCTTTTGGGGATTGATATGAGCCAAGGCACACAACCTACATGGGGCATAGAATGATGAAATAGTTGTGTAAGAACTGAAAAAAGTAGATTGGTACCATGGTGTGGAGAGCTTTGAATGCCAGACTAAAGAGTTTGAACTTTTGGGGGGCATTAAGCACTTATTTTTTTTTCTTCCTACTATGGATACCCATACACAGCTTCTTACTCATATTACTGCCTACATCACCCACTTACCCTTTTCCCAGCCCTAATTATTGCTTTTGTTTCTCTGTCTACATCTCTATTCCATCTTGTGTGACAGATAATCATAAATAATTCAAATAATAATAGCTAGCATTTATATAGTGCTTTACGATTTATAAAGTGCTTTACAAATATCGTCTCATTTTATCCTGCAGCAGGTGTCACCTAAGAGTTATTTAAGTCAAGGACAGAGCCAAATAATATGTAAAGCTAATTCAGACTCTGCTACTGATAGGAAATTCCAGCTCCCTAGATCTTAGGCTTGATTGTTGTCCCCAGAATGTTCTTTGAGCCTTTGTATCTCAGCTGTACTTGGAGAGCACAGTTATCTTCTCCAGCAGCCCGGGGTAGATCAGCATTCCTTGAAGTTGCCCTAGGATGGAGGTGTCCTTTGTATCCAGTTCTTTCCCTATAACCCTCGCAGGCCCTTGAGGATAATGGAGAATCCCCATCAGCTGTTTTCCAGGGATCCTGGAGCTGTCACTGGGTAATTTCCTAAAATGCCTCAGGCATTCTGCATAGCCCAGATAGCTCCTGCTTCATGAGTGGGAGAGGTTACTCCTGTCTTCCTGGCGGAAGAAGGGAAAGGGGATGGGGTGCAAGTGTGTGCATGCTCTGATGGCTTTCCCACTGGACCATTTCCTGGTATGTGTATATATAGAGCACTCTGTTCTCTGACTCCCATCCCTACCCTTTTGTAGTTTCCAGATACTTTTAGTGTGGCTGCTTTCAGTCAATGGTTATTCTGCAGTCTCATAGGTCACTAGGCAGAGGCTGCAGGAGACCCATTCACAGTATTTACACTTTAGCTGTCTATTGCTGTGCCCTGCCATAGGGCAAGGTGGGTCGCCTTTCTCTAGCACTTTACAATTCAGTACCTGTTCCCTAGAGGTTTAGGGATTATGGCCTAAGAATTGTAGGCCATGTTAGTTGACAGCTTTGCAAAGGAGCAAAGATTTCAAGGATCTTGTTCTCCCCCGACTATTTCTTGCTACCAAGATGAAGGACATAGCCCCTGATGTTGTTCCTTATTTCTTAGAGTAAAAAACTGATTCTATCCATACTTCCTGTAAAAGGAGAAAAGAGTACTGGTCTGAAGGAAATAGATATCTAAAACCCTGGGGGGAAAAGGGAATTTGTTCATTTTATGTGTAGAGGGACATGTGTTTGTGGATGACTAGGCTTAGAATTTGTTTCTGAGAATGACATTGAGAGCCCTATTACTATTAGGTCTTATCTAGCTCCAACCAACAAAAGGGTGAGTGTCCCTGGGGCCTCATCCCCTCTGTGAGGCAGGGGTAAGATCAGAGTAAGACAGCCTCACTCAGTGGACACGGAGGTATATGCCATGCCCAGATGCAAGGAACTCTTCCTCAGTAATTAGAAGAAACCCAAATTAACAGCCTGTGCCGTTTGTATTAATTTGGTAAATAAGCCAGAACAATTTCATTAGTGGCACATTAATGTGCTTGGGAACAGGAGGACGTGTCCTACTGTGAGGCAGCAGAGCCTGCACATTGTCACCTCCAGGAGAGCATTTGGGGTCAGGGTCAAGGGGAGGCCCCGCTCAAAGCCTCTGACCCAGCCCCTTTGCTCTTTCTGTGTGGTTAAAAGGTGGACTCCAACCACCATAATAGGATTAGATCCCATGGTATAAAGAATAATGTGCCCCTGGGGTGCTCATCCTGTTATTCCTTCTTTAAGGACTTAGCAGTACAAAATACATTAGGCTCAGACTTGCTGACTCAGTAGGTAGATTGAATTGGTTTTCAGAGAGGAGATAGGAAAAAGCAGTGGGAATAGAATGGAAAGTTAAGGTTCCCCAAAGAGTTTTGGATTCAGAGAAAGGCAGACCCAAGAAATAGCCAGAAGGTGGATTCCATGGCTTATAAAAGCCCCATTCAGGCTCTTCCCTGCCCCAACAGGGAATGTGACTGAGTGGAGATAGCTGGTTTGGGTACTGTCATGCAGGAAACTGGATTCCAGAGACAACAAGGAGTAGGAGACCAGTCTGATTAGCCAATAGGCTGCAGCCTTAAATAGATATTGACTGCTTACCACGAACCATTTTACTAAGAGTGGAGACGAATACAAAAACCTATGATGAGATCCAAGTCCAGGCACCCAGCAGATGTTTGTAAGGTCTGCCTGTGCCCAGTCAGATGAGAGGCAAAGGGAGGAAGCACAGTAAGTAAGCCTGGAAGTGCTATGTCTTTAGCTACATCGAATTGAGCTTTCCTTTAGTCTAACTTCTAGTCTAACCAGAGACTCACTTGCTATTTCCCTTGGCATAAAGCCTTCTGTTTGCCTTCCCATCAGAGTAACTCAGAAGACTCACATCCTTATCCTAGAACAGTGTACAATGTGTATATCTGCTCATCCCAGCCTCTGTACGAATGGAAAGCTATGTTCCCCCAGGGAGATGAGGCAAGGGAAGGAGGTGATGGGGTAGAGCCACCATCTGTCCTATGTTGAAGCTGCTTGCAACCTCCTGGTCATATTAGCCCACATTCATTCTCATTCTCTCTCTCTCTCTCTCTCTCTCTCTCTCTCTCTCTCTCTCTCAATCTCTCTCCCCCTTCCCCTCTCACTCCCCCTCTCTGTCCCCTCCCTCCCCCTGCCCCCCCTTCTCTCCCTCCCCCAGTCTCTCTGCCTCTGTCCATTGTCTATCTCTCCCACACTCTCCCCTGCCTCTCCCCCTGCCCCCTCCCTCTCTCTCCCTCTCATGCATGTGTTGCTCATTCTCAGGCCATCTGGCTACCTATGGGAATCACACATACCTTTATGTGACACCAGAAAGAGAAACAGCCCTGTCACATGCCATTGTATATGGTTTCTAAAGGAGACCACCATCTCCATAGTTCATTCACCCTACTCCTCCTGATCCTCTCTGAGCTAATAACAGTCAAGGGGCCATATATGCTAGTAAGAAGAATGTTCTTTGATATCCTGGAGCTTGTCCTATTCACGTAATAGGCCCCGGCTTTTTCCACAGCTTTCCCTGAAAGACCGAAGTGAGTCCTTAATTCCATTAAACAACATTTTTGAATCCTACTTCAACCACTTACTAGATGTGTGACCCAGGACAAATTGGTTAACCTCTTTTAACATTAGTTTTCTTATCTGTAAAATGTCAGTGATAATTGCACGTATCTTAGCAGGGTGAGATCATATAAAATATGTGAAGATCATATAAAATAAGATGTATAAAGTGCCTTGCAAATCTTAAATCGCTATTTAAATGTCAACTACTCTGTGCAAAATACTGGGCTGGGTGCTACTGAGGCTGTAAAGATGGCTATGATTTAGTCCCCTCCTGCAGAGAGCTTATAATCTATAAGGAACAATAAGCCAAGCACACAGATAACAGTACAAGGCAGAATGGTGATATGTGCCATAAGAGAGAGATGAAGTGCTTTAAAGATTCAGAAAAGGGAGAAATCTTTCCCTTTAGGATATCTAGGAAAGCTTTATGAAGTAAATAACATTTGAGCAGGGGTTTAAAGATTGGGTAGCATTTCAGCAGACTGAGATACAGGGCAAAGGCATTCTAGGGGGAAGAGACAGCTTTAGCAAAGGTGTGGAAGTGGGAAAAAGTGAAAAATATATTCAGGGAAAGTCAAGAGAGTCTGGCTGGTAGAACAAAGGTTATATGTTAGAAAGTGATAAGAAATAAGACTAGGAAAAAAAAGTTGGGGTATGTTGTAGAACACCTTGCTTGCTGAACTTGTGGGGTCAAGTGACTTGCCCAGGGTCACACAGTTAAGTGTCAAGTGTCTGAGGTCGCATTTGAACTCAGGTCCTCCTGACTCCAGGGCCAGTGCTCTATACACTGCACCACCTAGCTATCCCTGAACTTTCTTTATTAAGTAAGCCCTTTGTAGACAGTGATGACTGGAAAGTGGTGTGATAAGAGCCTCAGGACCATGAATCAGGTATCACACCACATCCATGCAGGCTGAATTCTGTCCCAAAAAGGCAACTTCAAAGCCGAGGGGCGAGGAATTGTCCCACATGGCCAATGACCAGAAGAAGCCCAGGGAAGCAGGACCACCAGTAGCACCTAATTCTTCCACTGAGCTCAGCTCTGGCTTCCCTTGGGGTCTGTGGTTTGAGAAAACCGCAGCAGTAGAAGTGGCAATAAAAAAGGGAAATAGGAGTAGCCCATGGGTGACAGCTTTATATCTTCCTGCAGCCTGCTCCATAACCCAATGCCAGAGGTTTTTCCTTGAGTGGCTGGCTGGGCCCAGGGACTTGTCAGGCACAAGTTAGCATATTGATTACAGGCAGGAAAACGCTGGTTTAGTGCCATAGTCAGCCCTACCTATTAAGAAAGAACTGGGCTGCTCCCGAAGGCCATTGGTCCTTTCATGAGGCTTGCTGGTTCTGAGAGACAGACACTCTGGGTCTTGCCTCAAAAGAGAATGATGTAAATTTGAAGTTGGTCACAGTGGACAGAAACTGTCTGGTGGGTTTTTCATTAGATGCAATGGGATTATGTCCAGCTTTTTCCCTGTACAGCTTTGTCTTTCAGCACCAGTCTTTAACAGTCTAGATCAGGGGTTCTTAGCCAAAGGTTTAGGAAAAAGTGCTGATCACTGAGACTCAGAATAGAACAGTAGATTTCAGGGGGTCCATGAACTTGGAGAGGAAAAAGTGGATCTTTGTTTTCACTAACCTTTGGTTACATTTGTAATCCTATATGTTGTATTTTTATTTAAAAAGATTATTCTGGAAAAGAATCCATAGGCTTCACCAAACTGCGAAAAGGGGTCCATGATACAAAAAATGGTTGAGAACCCCTGGTCTAGAGCAGTAATGCCGATAGTCACCGAGGATGCCTATCAATCTTAGCACAGTCCTCCCCACATCCCTCAGAGCTGCCAATACTGCTGTTCCCTGCCATATACCTACTGGTGCCAGAGATGGAGCAGTGGTCCACAGTTTTCTTGGGAAGGGCCCAGGAAGGAGTCAGAGAGCCCCTCTTCTTCCTGTCACTTCATCAGAATTCCATGTGGAGAAGAGGAAGGGAGGGAAGTGTTATCCACATGGTTGGCAAAGCCTAGCAATGAAAAGATAATCTCCATTTTCCCTATTTCTTCCATCTCATTCTTCCTCACCATCATCTTGAAATCAAAGCCATTCAAATGGAAAATCTCTTCAATCTTGAACTGAATGTTAGATGGAAAGGTTAAAACATGCTTTCTGGCATTAAGGAAGGCACCATAAAGAGGCTCATGAGTGTGACTTCCCTATCTCTGATCCTCGGCTGAACTCTATACCACCATTTAGGGGCTAATACTTTTATACCAGGGCAGTGTCCTATAGTTGTCCACCCCATCATTGACTGGCACTTCCTGGGCAGTAAGGTGGTAGCAGGAAACATTAGGGACTTCTCCCTATAAACTTCAGTTGCCACAGCAGCTTGTGATCTGAGCACCTATTTTTATTGGTTCGGCTGCTTTCTGAGCAGCAATTCTTCTGTTCCCCCTG
This sequence comes from Vombatus ursinus, assembly GCF_900497805.2. Classification (NCBI taxonomy): domain Eukaryota; kingdom Metazoa; phylum Chordata; class Mammalia; order Diprotodontia; family Vombatidae; genus Vombatus; species Vombatus ursinus. Next base: position 4,919,752 of record NW_020954617.1, read on the forward strand.
CCCCCTTTACCACCTCCGATATGAATTCCTCTTGTGAGATAATTGCCAGTAGAAAAGAGAGGAAATGCATATCTAGTAGCCATAGTTCTTCTTTTCTCTTATTCCATGAGGCTTTGTTAGAGCCAGGTGGTCCTGGCATAGTGGGAATGTAGGTAGTGACTGGCTTTCCATTCAGTGAGTCCTGCCAGGACCCACTTCTCAGTACAGAGCCCCATTTGGGACACAGGAAGTAGGGAGCTAGGCTTGTAAAGTGACCAGCACAGTCCAATTGAGGATAATAATCCTGATCAGCCACCTGTTGCAAGGGGAGTAGACAATGTATCTGAAGAGGAAGAGGTTAATACTGAACCAAAGAAAGCTAATATTTCTCAAAGTAAAGAATCAAGAGTAAAAAAGCCTTAGGGTCTAGTCAGTCAATAAGCATTTATTAAGCATCTGCTATATACCAGGCACTGTCCTAAGCCCTGATAATACAAACAAAGGCAAAAGACAGTCCCTGCCCTCAAGGAGCTTATAATCTAATAGAGGAGCCAGGAGGGAAGGGTCCCCTCACTCCCAGTTATATGGACTTGTACTATATTCCTGTTTTGGGGCATTATTCAAATAATACTAATATTTAAAGGGTTAACCATCAGTATGTATAGAATGTAGGGGTGAGAGTTCAGCTGCTGTCTGGTCAGTGGAGCGCACATTAAAGCTGGTGCCTGTTTCATCTACTACTGTCTCCCCTTGACCCTTAGTAGTCATCAAAGATAGGACTCTTCCCTCTCAGGCAGAGAGTAATCATCTACCTATGCTACCCTTCCTCTCTCAAAGAGCTTCCCAAAATCCCAGTGGAGGCTGGGTTGCCCCATGACCCAGGCTGCTGCCACTGCTGGCTCTGTCCCAGGCACCAGTGAATTCTCAGGTATTTAGACATTCATTTTATTGTTTAATCGAGCTTGAAGCCATTTAAATTAGTGCAAGTTTTTACACTTGGCAGCAAAGGCTTTTATGGCCCCCTTTAGTGGAGTGAGAAGGGAGGTGAGAGGAGAGTCAGAAGAGAAACTCAAGCCAAGCTAGGAACTTGAATGAGAGAGTAATAGCCCTGGAAAGATGGGGAATAGTCACTGGGGGGAAGGGGCGTATACCTGAGGCCTTTTCCCTGGATAGGACATTGGAGCTAGGACAGTGCTGTTTAGTGTTACTCCTCATTGTATCTCTTTGGGTTCCAAGTGGATGAAGCTATTTCTAGAGTAGGAGAAAGAAGCCAGTGAGTTCATAGGATGCCCAAAGGAGTTATTCAGGCCTGACCTTTAGCCAAACAAGCATAAAGGCCTTGTCTGGGCCCATGATCTAGGAAAATGGTTACAATGCATAAAATTATAAGATCTTTATTTGTAAGGACCCTAAAGATCATCTAGTCCCACTCAGCCATGTCTGTCTTCTTCTCCCTATCCCTACCTGGCATTCATGGTAACCACTTTAATTATTTTCATTAAAAATTCATTCATTCAGCTCCTCTAGGCAAAGCACTGCTTCCCCAATCTTCAGGGACAGTCTGGTTCCCTAAGGGCCCACTTGTCTTTCTGCTGCAGAGCTGGAGGTGGGAGCTGAAGAAGGGTAGTAACCAACACCAACCATGTTCCTCAGCCCTCCTCTCTGCCATCTCAAAGCACATTAGTATTGGCCATCCTAAGACAAAATCTCTACTGTGTCCAGAAACCTGGAACCAGCACCCCCTCTGCTTTCCCTGCTTCAGGAGCCCAACATTGGACCAAGCCTGCTTTAATGATTAGATTTACCCCCTCAAGCCCCAAGTTTGTGGCAGATTGATGGAAAGGTCCTGGTTGGTATAGTGGATATCCTGGGTAGCTGACATTCCAGCTGGGGATCCCCAGGCCACAAAGAGACAAGGAAAATATCCAGCAGGCTTCCTGTTAAGCGGACACAGGTGGTCTGAAGCCTAAAGGCAAGAGAAAGGGGCTCATTGGTGGCACGATTTTGGACTATGACAGCATAGGTCCTAGGATTAAAAGGAAGAGTTCTAAGAATTGTAGAAGGGCAGAAAGATTGGGGAATAGCTATAGACACTGATATTCCCATGACTGAGATATCCTTACCCGCTCCTGTTTCATAGAGAAGATTCAACCAGATTTCAGTTTATGAAATGCAAGAATCCAAGAAGTATCACAGTGTCTCCTGCACACAGTCAGTAGTTTCCTGTGTTTTACCATGCATCAACCCCAGTGCCCCAAATCCATACCTCTGCTGACTCAGTCCCGTATTTTTGTGTCCCCAGGTAGAAGTGGAGGTAGAGAGCATGGATAAGGCTGGGAACTTCATCGGCTGGCTGCACATCGATGGTGCCAACCTGTCAGTCTCGCTGGTGGAGCATGCGCTTTCCAAGGTTCATTTCACTGCCGAGCGTAGCTCCTACTACAAGTCCTTGCTGTCTGCCGAAGAAGCTGCCAAACAAAAGAAAGAGAAGGTAAGTAGTCATGGCGGGGGGGGGGGGGGGGGCGGTTTAGAGTGTTCGGGTTAAGACGTTTCTACTAAAGGCTACTCTGATGCCTCTGCATGCCATGGAGGGGCCCCTGGCTTTTCAAAGGCCATGCCAATGGAGCTAAGCTTAGGCAGGTCTTACCCAGCTGGAATGGCATCAGTGGATGGCCATAAGTCTGTTTTCCAAGGGCCAGACTCATCACCAGCTTGGCTATATGATGAAGATTTTTTCCCCCCAACAACAACTTTCGATCACCTACTAAATTATAAAGGATTTCTGATTGGCATCAATTGCAGCAAGTACGCACAGCTACAGAATTACAGATCTTTGAAGTAAGTCAAAAAGCCCTTTGCTGAGATAGGGTTGTCACAAAGGGAACCATCTACTTGGAGATGGAAATTCTTTGTATCCTCTTAACCCCTTACCCTTGACACTGAATCATTCTCTCCCAGGTACCACTCTCATTCATGGTATATAACTCAAGAATATTCATTTAGTGCTAGTAACAATAAGGCATTTGGAATGAGAGACTGGAATAAGGTAGATTATATGAAAACAATTGGAGATGAGCCCCCAAGGGGGAGAAAAAGATGGGAGCACTGCACTTTTGCCTGGCCCCTGACGTCTCTAGGATTCCTTGGATGGCCAGAGGCACTAATTTGAATCTGCTTTACGTTACCCAGCTGGGAAGCCCATTTTGGAAGCTACCCCCAGAGAGACATAAACCTGTTAGGATGGCAGATTTACAGTACATCAGCCTCTGCAGACACTGCATTGAGGAGATGGGGGATGGGTCAGGAAGTATTTTGGGGAAACAAATCATTGATAAGGAACAAACTGCTTTGGTGGTGGGAGCCAGCCTTCACTGCCCTCACCCACCCTCTCCAAAAGCCTGGCAGTGGTTGACTTACAGCCCAGCACTGATAATGGGGATAAATCAATCGGCCACCAATTTGTCAGGGTTTCTCTGTGCTTGAGGAGGATTTTGTAGGACAGCCATGCTGAGCCATAAATTTGTTCCAGGAATGTTTCCTTCCCTATGGGGGTAATCATCTGGTTCTACGTCTCCAATTCCCAGAGCTGGGCCTGCTTACCTAACTAAAGGCAGGGGTTCCTTTGCTCTTTTGTCACTTTTCCTGCCCATAACAGAAGACTCCTTGCTCCGTCTCTTAGGTCTTTCTACCCTTTACCTTTTCTCCCCCGGATAGAATTGGTTTCTCCCCCTAAAATTTCCCTCTTCTTCCTCCTCATCCCTGCCTTCCCTCCCAATTCATCCACCCACCCACCCAGAATAAACCATATACCCAGCTCTTTTGAAATTTGAGGTTAGCAATAATACATGGCAGTTCAGAAATCACCCAAGAAGATGGAACAAGCTTCCCCCTCAGTCACTTTGGTGGTAGAAGCCAGCCATACACACACACACACACACACACACAAACACAATCTGTCTCTCTCTCTCTCTCTCTCTCTCTCTTTCTCTTTCTCTCTCTCTCTCCCTCTCCCCCCCCTCCCTGGAAGAAGTCTTGCCTTTTTCTCCAAAGCCCAGTTTCCCAAACATGGTCTTTTCCTGGCACCCACCTCCAGCTTCTCCAAACATCAAGGGCAGCATTTTCTGCCCTCTACAAAACCTTGTCCTTTCCACTGCATTTTTAAAGCTTCTTAGAGGGAGATCAGAATTGGTTGATGTATGTAGGTGAGCACCATGTCAGCAGAGGTTTAAGTCCTCTCTGAGTAGTCACAATCACTAGTATGAATAGCAAACACCCATTTTCAAGACCCAAATTCAGAAACAGTCTCTCCTTCTGTCACTCCCACCCTGCCACCTCGTAGCTGCCCATTGTAGATGGGAACAGTTCTCTGGCCCTCTTGAGCCAAGAGCAAGAGAGGCCAGGCCCCCCAGAGTTAAGGGCAGAGAGAAAAAGCCAGTGGGTTGATGAAGGGAGCACATTCTTTGTCCGGTGTTAGAATTGGGTGTCATTATTTACTGTAGAGTAGATTTGGCTGAATGAGCCCAAGTCATCATTTGCTGTTGCCCTTTGATAAAGCCAGGAAGTCATTATCAATGATTAATTACTTACACAGACTGCACGTTTCTATTTCAGCCCAATTAACGAACAGGACCTCTCTGTCTGTGCTAGGGGTTGCCCTCCTCTTGGGCTCTTCTACCGCTACCCCCTAGCCTGAGCAGGTAGCAAAGCCTCTTCAAGGGCCCTGTAGGTGCTAGTGGAAGCTGCTAAACCTGCTGCATGTACTAAACCTGCTGCATGTAGATCTCCATGTAGGCCCTAGTTTGGCTTAGCTGGCCTTGCCTATACCAGGGCCATTGGTGTGACTTCAGGGCATGATTGTTGGCCTTAGGGCAGGAAAATTTGTTGAGTATTTAGAACCAAGACCCAGGACCCATTTAAGGTGCAAACGGGCTTGCTTTGGCAGCATATACATTAAGATAAGAGTCAAACAAAGCTACCAAGGTACTGTGAATGAAGAAGGGATGTCTGTGGCCAGGATACCAACCGAAAGAGGTGGACATTGGGGATATTAGTACATCAGAGCCAAGGAAAGGCAACTGCTAAGAACTCAGTAACTGGGCCTCTCCTCTCCTCTCAGGGACTTTGGGGGAGATGTTAGGAGAAAAGCACAAGACTGGGGGCTGGAGGGGTAATGCATGTGCTTGTCTGCACACACTCACACCCAGGCACGTGTACATGCATCTATTTGGAGAACCTGACAACTGGATTTTCCATTTAGTAGCTACCCCCTGCTGGGCTAATTCCTCCCTGTCCCTATATAGACTCTTCAGTGAAAGGATTGGGTAGAACCATGCCCTCCCCTCAGTAGGAGGCTGACTAACTGCAAACCTCATTCTCCTCCCAGGGCCCAGGGTAGACCTGGAAGCCGTGGGGTCAGCAGCAGGCGCCTCTTTCCATTATGCTGCCTGTTTCCTGTCTCTTCCCACCCATCATGGCCCTAGCTGAAAAAAAGAGGGTTACGTTGGCCATTGATTTCCTTTTATTTATTTTGGCTCCCCTGCTGAGGGCGTCAAGGCATCTTCCACCCTGGCCCCAAGCCAGCCCTTCCCCTGAATCCTGAGAATAGCAGTATTAAATAGAGTTTAGAAAGGAAAGACTTGAGCCAGCAGATCCCCAGACCAGGCTTCCCACCTCCTGCCAAGTGAGGACAGGGGGGCTCCCTGGGGAGGAAGAGCAGAGGAGGGATGAGGCAGGATGGAAAAGGAAGCTACTCCTTCCCAACCTGATTTGCCCTTCACACCATCCCCCTGTCCTTGCTGTACAAGTTAAGCTGATTCTGTACTTAACTGGAGGAGCCGCACCAACAGGTAGTGTTTCAGAGCCAAGTTCTCCAATTCAGAGCAGTGTACTGGGGCAAAAAGAAGCTTTGGGGAGGAAGGGAAGGAAAAGGGAAAAGTGTTTTTCCAGCTTGGACTTAACTTGAACCTGTGAGCAGTGCTATGAAAAAGTGTAGACCGGGCCATCCAAGCTAAAATATCAGAGGGAATCTGGGTGGCTGCTGTTTTTTTGTTTTTGTTTTTGTTTTTTTCCCCACTAATCCACCAAATAGATGAGCAGACAATGAGCTGGAAAATACGGGTGGGCCTTAGGGTCTTCTGTCTAAGGGTGAGCCAGCAGCACAGAAGTCCTGCTGCCTTGAGGTTGGGCAGAGCCCTGCTCCTGTCACCCTTGCCCCCAGGACTTTAGCTGTGGAAGCCTCCTCACTGAGGAGGTGAGGGGAAAACCCCATGTACTACCCCGACACTCCTGCAGGAATCACTGTTGCTCCCTGGAAAGGGGGCCTTGGGTTTCCTCGTCTCCTTCCAAAGGCCTATTCAGTGACAGTAAAAGGAGTGTCAGCCTTGGGGATTACAAGTGACATGCTTCTTGTTGGTGATCTGAAGTGATGAAGCGAGGGAGCTCGTGATGGCAGTGAGGACGTGGCGTTAGCAGATGTCTTGTCAATGTCTATCTTCTCACGGCACAAAATCCACAGCGGAGGGGGAGTGAATTACTATCACCAGAGCCCCCTTCTGCTCCAGGGGCAGAGTGAAGGGGTGGGGGCACACCTGGAGTTGATCCTGAAGACTATTTCCTACCTAACTTCTTCCCTTAATGAAGTTCCATAAGCCAGCTCCCCCCTCCAGTCTGCCTATGGCTGTTGGCCTCAAGGACCCCAGACTCCAGTAGCAAGAGACTGTCCAGCCACAGGAGGGTACCAGGGGAGCCAGGGAGCGGACCAGCTGAAGCACAGGCTGCCTTCCAAGAGGTTCTCCAAACCTCCCAGTGTGTGGGCCTGTTATCATAGAAGGACCCCAGAGCTGCAGCCGGAAGGAAACTTAGAGGCCAGCAAAGCCAGTGTCCCCTCCCCTACTTTACAGGGAGGAAGACTGAGGCTTGAAGAAATTCCACGACTTGCCCAGGTAGTAAGCAACAGAGGCAAGATTGGAACTCAGATCTTTCTGACTCCAGGCCTAGCACTCTCTCCACTATATCATACTGCCTCTGATTAGAGAAAAGACTGAACAAAACTTCAGTTGGCACTGGGTCAGAGGGTCAGCTGCAAGTGACCTCTTCCTACTTTTGGTCCATTTTTAATGTAAAAGATTCCCTTGTTGAAAGAGGAAACCCATTTGATCTGTTGCCGAGTGTCCAGTAAGAAAAGACACACACACACACACACACACACTCTTTACCCTTAGATTTCCTCTTTCTCACCTTTAGCCTTTGGTCCACACGGTCCTGGCACTCCACTTTTACATCCCTTGGTTTCACTATCTCCTTAGCATGCATCATTGTGACTACCGCTCTCACTTCCCATCTCCTCTTCCTAGGCCAGCATCTTAATGCTACAAAATCCCCTTGAGCTACCACAAGAGGGATCCAGACAAGGTTGGTCCCCTCTCTCCACTGTCTGGGATACCAAGATACCCTTGTGTTGGACGACTTCTTTCCTGCCCAGACTGTGACTCCCCTCGTTCTAGATGTCAAGAGCACAGCCTCTAGTAGTCAGCCCACAGCCTCCCAGTGTGGCCTAAATGAACAAAGATAACTTCTTTTCTCCCTTTGTGTATGGAGCCTGGTACTGTAACCAGAAGTTCATAATCAGTTCATTCTAGATTTATCCTTCTTGTGCCCTGGCGTTCCTCTCCCCCACGGATCAGAGAGGAGAGAGACCAGGGAATAGCTACTAGTGATGCTCCTATGCTTCTCCCCCAGCCTGAGGTTCTGTCCTGGGATCAGCCCGGGGACATTAGGCCTTTCTGATCCATCAGGCTGTTAGAGAGTTGGAGATGGAAGCAGAATGCAGGTGAGGCAGGGAGGACCCTGGGATCACAAAAGGTAACAGGAAGGAAAGAGTATTGGGCACCTAATAGGGGGTAAGGTAGGCGGGGGAGTAGGTGAGGCAAAGGGAAGAAAGAAGGAGTCCGTGAGAGGGACCGTACAGGGATGTTGCGTGGAAGCATTGGCTCACTCAGTCCAGCATATATGATCTGACTGAGTCAATGAGTAACCCAATCGATGGAGAGATTAGTAAATTGGTAGATTCTCCAGGTGCCCCAGGGACATGGGAGTATTGTTAGGAATGACTCTCCAAGCAGGCATACTGGGCACATTCCGACTGGAGAGGAGTGTGGGGAAGCTCTCCAATAGAAAAATGTTAGGCCCCAAGAGACTAGCAGACAGCCCCAGCCCTAGCACACCAGGGCAGAAGGCACAAGTGAGGGGAGCCAGAAGCTCCCAAAGGCTGAGGGCCTCTAGTCCCAGTTGGGGAGGTGGCTTCTGCTTTTGCTTGTCTCTTCCCTTGGTGAGGATGGTGAAAGAAAAGTCAGAGCAGAACAGAGCTGTGGTTTGAGAAACTGTCAAGTCTCTTTTGCTGCTCAGCCGAATTTTGGGGAAGGGGGTGTTTCCTTTGTATTGACCGAGTCTCTGTGAATCTGGCGGCCAGAGCTAATGGGAGCAGAAGAGTGTGTGGTGGTACTTGAGTATTAGGATGTCGTATGATGAGTATAATGTGGTGTGGTGGGAATGGAAATAGGTATAGGAGTTAATAGACTGGAAGCTAATAGATGAGGAGGTAATTAATTGGATGGCAAGACAGAGAAAGAAATAGCAGTACTTTTAAATGTTCCGATGGTCTACTTTTTTCTCCCATCTTATTATTTCCTTCCCCACATAATCACAGGCAGAGCTAACACCCAATCCAATGCTCATATATGCTCTTATCTTAGGAAACGAGGAAAGGAATCTTTGCAAAATTCTGTTTGGTAGGATGGAAGTTTCCATGTCTTAGAAGAAGGTTTGGCACTACCACAATCACACCCACAGCTCTAATCCCCTGGACCTCCCAATTCCTCCTTCTTCATGTGAAGCATGTGATGGAACACAGCCCTGGCTCCACTGTCAGAACCCTAGGCAAGATGCCCTCTCTGACCCAGGATGGCATATCACACTCTTCACCTGCACTCTGCTTCCATCTCCAAGAATGAGCAAGAGGCTGGTTCTGGCTATCCCAAAGGCTTACAGTCACAACATGCTCATGCTAGAAGAGGCATTAGACATCTCCCAATTTACCCCCACTCCCCTACCCCCTCATTTTCCAGATGAAGAAACAGACCCAGAGAATTTAAATTACTTCCTCAAGGTCATACAGTTCTGTGGTATCAGAGCCAGGACTCCTTACTTATCAAGTCAAAGTATTTCCACTATATTCCTGCCTCTCATCTCCCGGCACGTGCAGTCCCTGTCCCCGTCCTTGTTCCTGTCCCCATAACACCTCATTGAGGGCTTCAGACAGGGCCCAGACCTCCCAGGTACTTTTAGATAGGTGCCTGTCTATCCCAACATGTGGTCTTAGACCTTCTTCTAGGACCCACCCCCTTGTCACTGCTCGACTAGAAAGTCACCTCCCTTCCCAGGTCTGACAAGCGTCACCACTCGGATAATCTCCCAGCTGCAGGATTAGACTTGACGTGCCGTCACATTGAATCAGTGTCTGAGCCACCCCATCCCTGACGGCTTGGTGGGAGGAGAAGGGAGGGAGGCGAGGAGATGTTAGAAAGGGAGCAGTCCAGCCACTGACTAAGGTTAGAGCTGAGTTTTAGAAGTAATGGACAAGGGTTATTGAGAAGAGGGTTCCTTGACCCCTGCCCCCCACTGCCCAGGACTGCGTTGGTTGGCATTGTCCTAGGTGGTGCCTAGGAGGCCCTTGAGAGATGGACTCAAAACGTCTTGTCTAACTTAGTCACCTCAGTGGTAGAATTCAGAAAAGTCCCATCCCCATTCCTGGGCTTTCTCTGTCCCCACACAGTCTCAGTGTGTATGGACCATTCTCCTTAGTTGCCTTTGCAATCTAGTTGGCAGGGAGGAGTCTTTCACTTAATCACAGATTTAGAACTGTGAATGGACCGAGGAGATCATTTAGTTCAACCTTCTTACTTTACAGACATGAAAACTGAGGGCCGGAGAGGTTAAGTGAGTTGTTCAAAGTCATCCCAATGATAAGTGGCAGAGCCAGGTGGCAGCATAGGGCATAGAGCACCAGGCCTGGAGTAAGGAAGATCTGGGTTCAAATTTGGGCTCAGACACTTACTGGCTGTGTGACCCTAGGCAAGTCAATTCATCCTGTTTGCCTCAGTTTCCTTATCTGTAAAGTGAGCTGGAGAAGGGAATGGCAAACTACTCCAGCATCTCTGCCAAGAAAAACCCAAATGTGACCCAAATGGGGTCACAAAGAGTAGGACATGACTGAAACAACAACAGGATTTAAACCAAAGGTCCTCTGGCTCCAAACTCATCCTTTTCCACTTCCCCAAGCTGCCTTAGGTAGTCCCAGCAGTTCCCTAACTCAAAGTACTTGGCCAGGTCACCCAGAAGGTGTTGCCTTTAAGATATCGTACACTGAAGTACCACCAACCACTTAGAAACTTTGTTGGATAAGCTCCACCTCTCCAAGAGCTAGTAGGAGCTTTGGGCAGACAAGATAAGGTGCCTAGGGAAAAGAAGACATCTGGCTAGCTACCCCTTTCTCACCATGGTACCCTCTGAGTACCCGTCCCGTATCTGAAGTCCCCTGTATGGAACTTAGCTCCCTCCCCCTCTCTCTCACTGCCCACAGGTGTGGGCCCACTATGAGGAGCAGCCCATGGAAGAGGTGTCCCCAGTGCTGGAAGAAAAGGAGCGTTCCGCCAGCTACAAGCCTGTATTTGTGACAGAGATCACTGATGACCTGCACTTTTATGTCCAAGACGTGGAGACTGGTGAGTGTGCTGCTTTGCCATTCTCCCCATCCTTGAGAAGCCTCCATTTCTCCAATGGGAGAAAGATATAATCACCCTTTCTAACAAGTTTGACTGAAAGGATGAAGAGCCTAAGTGCCACCTTACCCCCACCCACCCCACCAAACACCTTTCAGGACCCTATTCTTTCTTCATCTAATTCCCCAGGCCTATGCACTGGCTTTTAGTATGGCGACTGAAAGGCTCTTTCCTGAACCTACAAGTGAGACTTAGAAACAATCTGAAGCAGTGAATGTGGTGAATAGTTTCCAAACGACAAGGAGCTTCTGCTTTCTTCTGAGACACCTTGGTTAGGCTAAGTAGAGAACAGATTGTCTCTGTATCCAAGAATCGTCACTCAAACGTAAGCACTCCCCTTCTTCCTCCCACCTCATGATTCCATTTTCTGAGGTCCACACTCCCCAGGGCAGAGAGCCAAAAAGGAAAGATCCTTGGTTTGCCTGTACTGGGTGTTTTTCCTTTAGAGGTTAACAGAGCCCTGAGTGGAGTGAGTAGCCAGTTACCATGGAAACAAGCAGAGCTGTGGGGGTAGTCATCCCATGGGCATTGCCAGCTCTCTGAAAGACCCTATCCTCTTTTCACACCCCCTTACAATTCCTCATTTCCTGGCCTCCTCTGCCTATGGAAATTCATGCTCTTGGAGGACTGAGAGGCATTAGAGAGATGACCTTTAGAGGCTGTGCTCCCCGGTCTCTCTATTTTTTCAGCCTCTTTTATATCTTTCTTCCCTGACCTTCTTCCCTTTCATCTCTACCCTGCCCGGAGAAATAGATTGATGAGTGAAAAAGAGGAGACTTTTGCAACATCCCCCAGGCGAGATTGGAGCTGAGGAGGTAGACACAGCCCCAAGGAGCAGGGGCCACAGAGGCCACCAGCAGACTGGCCAGGCTGACGTGTGGCACTGCCTAGCCTTCTCTGTTGTTTCCTTCCGCACTGAGCCCCAGCTCCAGACTGCTGATGGCCTCACCTCCTCCTCTCTAATGATATTTCTCAGGCAGCTGCCTTTGGAGCAATGCTATTTTGACAGAAAACTCGTCCTTCACTGGACTTAGGCTTGCTGTGTCTGGGAGGAGAAAAAAGGAGGAAAGAAAAATGACGGCAGCTGTTGGGGCCAGAGAAGAGGAGAAAGAGCAGCTTTTGGCACTGGGACAGCCAGGATCCTGGGAGAGCCTGGGGAGCTGGGAGTGGTGCTGTCCAAGGAGATATTGACACCACCTCAAGGAAAGCTATCCCCAGACGCTGGAGCCCAGCCAGGAAATCAAGAACTGAAGAATTCCTATTTATATGCAGCTTTGAGGTTTATAAAAGGCTTTCCTCACAGCAGCCCTGTGAGGGCAGTAATGAAAGGACTGTTATCCCCATTTTGGAGATCAGAAAACCAGCACTCTGAGGGTTTAAATGACTTGCCTGCAATTACACAACTAGGAAGTGTGGACAAAATTTGAACCCAGGTTTCCTGCCTCCAAATCCAGCGCTCTATCCACAGTGCCACAATGCTTGTGTGCCTTCAAAGGCAGCAGAGAAAAGTCTAACATGTTACAGTTGAAAAAATAGTATTATTTTTTCTGTAACATGATCATGGACAACTCAGTGGATTGAGTTGAGTGGAAATGAGGATTTATATGCTATAGACAAAGTTCTAGATAGACAGTGAGAACCAAACCTAGTTACAAGGCCTAGATACAACAAAAGTTGCAGGAGTTGTCAGGCAAGCTGCCTCACATCACCTCACCAGAAAGGAGCTGTTTTAATGAGACTCTGCCCAGGGCCCAAGACAGAGCAGGGGCCACCTGTGGAGTTGGAGCAGGACACTACTCAAGAACGGTTCCAGGCCATTGGGTCCTTCTGTGGGAGGAGCTGCCCAAAGCAAAGAGGACGCCAGTAGTGAAGGCTGCTCTCTGTAGTTGGGAGAACTAAAAAGAGAGATTGAAGATGAATAATAGGAGCTAGCATTTTTGCAGTACTTTACAAAGCTATCTACATGCATACATACATATGTGTGTGTGTGTGTGTGTGTGTGTGTGTGTGTGTATACATATAGATTCACTTATTCAATCTTCACAGCAGCCCACAAAGACAGATACTGCAAGTATTATTATCTGCAGTTTACAGATGAGGAAACTGAAGCTTAGAGAGGTTGAGGGATCTGCCCACAGTTGAACCACAGTCATCTCACCACATGCCTGATAGTGTTCAGCCTTTACTTGAAGAACTCCTGGAAAGGGGAACCCATCGTTTTCAAAGCAGTCCTTTCTGCTTTGGGATGGTTCTGATTGTTAGGAAGTCTTTGCTTTGCACCTTTCCCTCTTCCATATGACAGCCCCTCTCATGATTGAAGTCCTCTATCATTGACCTTCTGTCCCAAAGTCTTTTAATCTTTAAGCTAAACATCCCTGGTTTCTTCAATCAGCTATCATGAATCCTGGTCTTGAGATTCTTCACCATTTTGGCTACTTTCCTCTGGATGCTCTCCATCATATCAATTTCCTTCCAAAATTACAGTGCCTACTACTAAGCATAATACTCCAGCTGAGGCCTGAAGTACAAGAAGATGATAACCTCCCTGGACCTGGACACTTGGTCACTCCTCATTTAGCCCAGCATTTATTAAATTCGGTTTTTGGTGGCCACATCACCCTGTTGATTCATTGAACTTCAGTCCACTAAAACTCCCAAATCTTTTTCAGATGAACTTCTCTCTAACCATTACTTCTCAGTTTGTACTTAAAAAATTGATTTTGGGGGCAGCTAGGTGGTGCAGTGGATAGAGCACTGGCATCTTGAGAAACTATTGAATGCTTTGCTAAATCTGAGTATACTTTCTTTGCAGCATTCCCCCTGCCTGTCCATCTAGTGGCTCATTGAAAAAGGGAAGTTGTCTGGCATGACCAGACTAACTCGGTGAATACATGCTGACTTTTCAAGCTCACCTCTTTCTTTTCTTGATGCTCACCAACCATTCCCTTAGTAATACATTCCAGAATTTTACCAGGAATCAAAGTCAGGCTCATTGGCAGACTCCATTTTCCTCCCTTTTCTGAAGATCAGGTTATTATCTGCCCTTCTTCAGTACTCTATTACTCCCCTTCTCCATGATCTTTTAAAGATCACCCACAATAGCTTAGCAGTTGCATCTGTTCATTTGTTCTTTTCCCTAGGATATAGCTCCTATGTACCTGATGACTTGAACTCATCAATGACATCTGATTATTATCTCTCTATTTGTAGGTGGATTTTGAATCTAGGCCCTCTGACTCCAAAGCCAGTACCCTGCTGCCATTTTTATTCTGCCCCTTTCAGTCCAAAGACCATTCTCCTTGACATAGAAGACAAGTAAAGTCAAGCAGCTCTGCTTTCTGTCCATTGTTCATGCCTTCTCCCCATTGTTCATTATCATCATCCCTTCTGTCTAAGACAGCAGCCCTGTCCTTTATTTGAGCATCTTTTCTGTAGTATGGTTTCTTCTTTTTTTTTTAATGAACAAATCCTTTCCTTTCTTTTCCTTTCCTGTCCTGTCCTGTCCTGTCCTGTCCTGTCCTTTTTCCTGCCTGGCCCCAAATTGTTCTGAGCCTTAGCACTCTGAACACTATTTCTTACAGTATTGGCCCGTGCTTTTGTATTCATGCTCCATTACCTGCCCTTGCTTATGTTTTCTGTACAAGTCTGTTTATAATCAATTAGTTAATGAGCTACTACTATTCCTCAGATAGGATGCTACATCTCCTGTCTCCATGCATTTGCACTCGCTGTCCCTCATGCCTGGAATATTTTACTTTTTTACCTGTATCTCTTAGAAGCCACAGCTTCCTTTAAGGTACTTATGCAGGAAGCCTTTCCAGATCTGTCCTAGATGCCAAAGTGTATCCCTCTAAGGTTACATCCCTTTTAGTCTGCATTACATGTACGTACTTTTTTACATGTTGTCTCTCTTCTAGAATGTAATCTCCTTGAGGGAAAGTACTGTTTTTGCCCATCTTTATTTCCCTGGAACTCAGCACAGTGTCTAGAATATAGTAAACATTTAAGAAATGTTTGTGGAAGAGTTATGCCTCCACTTCAGTCTCTCTACTCTTCCTTTTCCTCACAATTAGAATTGTTTCTCTTCAGGACTTTAGAATTATGATCTTGAAAGTTTTATATCCTTTTTAAACTTACTTCCCCTGTAGAATTTTTATCCATGGGATCCTACCTATCTTTATCCTTTGAAATCTGCTCTCCAAAAATCTAGGATGCATGTCAGAATGTGTCTCTTTGTTGGTCACACATTCTAAAATGAGATGGTCAATTCCCCCAAAATTCCTATTGTTTCCTTCCCAGCAGCTGTTTTCTTCTCAGTGGTAAGAATCAGATCAAGATGAGGAGTTCCTCTACCTTTTGAAGGATAAAATTATCATTAAGGCAATTCAATAAATTTTTAGCTACACTAACTTTAGGTAAAGTGGAGAGTTCCAGTCAATATCCACATAACTGAAGTCTCCCACCACTACTGTATCATTCTTCTGTGTTAGGCTTGTAATCTGTTTGCTAAACAAATCACATCTATTTACTCTTTCTGTCTGGGTGGTATATAGTTCATTCTAATGAGAATGCTGGTTCTGTTTCCATTGTTCTCTATCATGCCCTCTACCATGCTTTCCCCTTTCTTGTTCCTATCTTTCCTTACATGAGTTTATCTTGAGCAGCTTCATAGCACAGTGGATAGAGCACTGGACCTGGAGTCAGGAAGACCCAAATTCATATCCAGCCTTAGACAGTTACTAGCTGTGTGACCCTAGGCAAATCACTTAACCTCTGTTGGCCTCGGTTTCCTCATCTGTAAAGTGGGGATAATATTAGTACCTCCACCCAGGGCTGTTGTGAGGATCAAATGAGTTAGTATTTGTAAGGTGCTTAGCACAGTGCCTGTGACATAGTAGGTGTTATAGAAACGTTAACTATTATTATCTTCTTAATATATTCCCAACTCTAGGATGAAGTGCTTTATCTACTCTAGCACCTTACCTCTCAGGTCCGAAAGTCTGCTGAACTTCTGTGTCTCTGCAAGACAGACTTCAAGTGCTTTGGAGAGTGTCACTTTGCATCTTATCCCACATGAGTCCAGATCCGTGATACTGAGTCCTTAGTCACTATCTCTTGTAGCACAATTCTGGAGTTACTTTATCAGGACAGGAACCCCATGGCTAGTACAGAAGGAGCTGCAGGGAACAGAAAGGTGACAGGGACAGAAATAATGAGGAAAACCTCAGACTGAATTTCCAGAATAACTGAAGAGAATAAGCAAATTGAGAAGTAAGAGGAAAAACTTTGAAGCTTTTATGCGCCTGTTTCCCAACCTCCCCAAGACAACTTCTACTCCTTATGGTGACCTGAATGGTCCTGTTCTTTCTCTCTCCCATCCACCACCGCCTGTTAAAACTTGCTTTTAGGAGAGTAACTGATAAACTGATCATACTAAGTTGTAACTGATTGATAAAGCTAGGGAAAAAAAAGTTCAGGTTTTAGCATTTCAGACAGCAAAAAGCCATGTGAGTGAGGCATGGAGTAGAGAGGAGGGTGGTTTTCCTGGGTCCCTAAAATGTCTTTAGGTAGATTCAGCCCTGGTCATGAATCATTCATTTCTGTAAGGGGGATTGGGGATTGTAAAGTGTTCACTGCTGGGTGAGGAGAAGAGACTGCTACCTTCAGATCCAGACTCTTGGGAATTCGAGAAGAATAGATACTCCAATGACCAGAGAGAGTATATACATAGGCCCCAAACACACATACACACACACATGCAATCACAATCACATCTACTCCTCTGATCTCACCTAGAGGAAAGCTATCCTCCTGAAGTGACTAGAGGGTAATGGGAGAAAGTGATCTGCCAAAGGAGAGTTAGGATCTGGGCAGACTGCCCTGAAAGAAGGAGGATGAAAGGGGGAAAGGGAGAAGCCAGCAGATCTGTTACTGAATCAGGGCAGGCTTCGTAGAAGAGTGGCAGGTAGATAGTATTAGACAGCAATGTTGAGGAGAAAATCCAGGGTGTGCCCACACAGACAGAATGCATGAACCAATCCCCCAAAGCAGATGGGTGTCAGAAAAACCGGTAAGAATAGGAGCTGCGTATGCCAGGAGTAAGAGGAATCCAAGCTTCACATTTCAGTGATGTAAAGGCCATCTCATCTATTCCTTCTGTAACAGATGAGGCAGCTGGGGGTTATAAATGAGGCCTAGAGGTTAGCTCTCTGTCTGAGGTCCCAAGCACAGTAGTAGCCAGAGCAGGACAAAGGAGAGAACCAACCTAACAGCGACTTTGAAGTTCATGTGGCCCCCACGGTGGATGGAAATGTTCAGGAGCCAAGGGACATTGAGTTCAATGACTAGATCCCAGACTCACTAGGTTTATAGGGAAGGGGAAGAAATGAGCACCACTGCAGTGCTTTTGGGATGGACATGGCCATGCTTCTGAGAAGTAGGAAAGGACTGGGGTTCTTAACCTTTTTTAGGTTAGAGACTACTTGGCAATCTGGTGAAGCCTATTCTCAGAGTCATGTTTTTAAATGCATAAAATGAAATCTATCAAGTTACACAAAAGAAACCAATTATATACCGTTATAAAAATATTTTAAAACAAGTTCAGAAATCCCAGATAAATAATCCCTGGGATAGGAGAATTATATTCTGGTCAGAGCCATAGGCTCATCTGGGACTTTAAATGAGGATCTGGGCTCACTGTACCAAGGTTTTATCATCTTTTTCCTGGGCTCTGACTATGCTCTTAAGTCCAAATCCCTATTGCTTGATTATTCCTTTGCTGGAGATTTTCTGTGGTCCCTGGTCTCCACATTTGCCTTTCATCTCACTGTAGGATTGTAGGATGGTGTAATGGGTAGCCATACTTGTTTCTTTGCCTGAAAACAGACAGCCATGTGTATGACTTAAGCCAGGTGTAGTCCTAGAGTAGCAATGCCAGGGAATGAGAGAGGAGAGTAGACAAAAAGATGAGTTGATATATCCAGAGAAGGCTGACTTTGGATCAGTGGTTTTTGTCAGGCCTAATTTTCCTAGAAAAATCCTACCTTTAGGACCTTGGCCAGGAGTTAGAAGAATATGTATCAGTTTGTGGGATACAAGGTCTTCAGGCATCCTCCTTCCCTGCTCATTCAGCTGGCATGGTCACAGAATCATAGAGTTAGAGCTAGAAGGAACCTCAGAGAATACTGAGTCCAAGCCCCGAATTTTGTCGATGAGGAAACTGAGGTCTAGAGAGGACACGTGATTTACTGAAAGTCACTCAGGTAAAGACAGAGCTGGAACCTGGACCCAGACCCCCAGCTCCAAATCCTAAGCAGAGTTTTGTCCCCTGTGACATAGTCCCGATAACCAAGACACTGATCGCCTCTTCACCCCTTGCCGTCTTAGGAATGTTGAGAGCATGCTCAAAAGTGGGGGGAGGGGAGGGGACAAATATAATCATGTGTAATGATGGTTCAGGAATGGAGGAGGCTTCTGGCTTCCCACTCCGTGCAAAGATGGGGACGCTGAGGCATGCAACACCTGGGCCTCACTTCACTTTCCTTCCCTACCACCCCCCCACACACACAGGTACACAACTAGAAAAGTTGATGGAGGGCATGAGAAATGACATCGCCAGCCACCCGCCCATAGAGGGATCCTATGCCCCTCGCCGAGGAGAATTCTGCATTGCCAAGTTTGTGGATGGAGAATGGTAAGCCCACCCAGGACAGAGCGAGGAGAGGGCAGGGGACCCTGGGAGCTGCACCAGAGCCACCCACACCCATGGGTCCAAGATAGCCCTCTTCAGTTTGCAGCTTTTCCAGGGTGGCATGATGACATCATTCTGCTCCTCTCCTGGCAGCTCTCTTGGCTGATCAGTTTATACTCCATTGCTGGTGATTTCCCCCTGCCAGCCTGGGGCCAGCTTTGGGGGCAGTCTGTTGGCAGGTTTGGATAGAAGAGCACCCTGCAGCTTGGCTACCTCCCTGAATGCAGAAGCAAGTGGCATTTTCCCAACTCCCTTGGGGAACTAGCCTATGGAAAGCCTGATGAGACTGAACCAACTGGCATGTTCCACACTCACACAGCAGAAACAGCGGTGCTTTCACATAGGGGTGTGGGAGGAGGGGTGAGGACAACACTCAGCCTTGGGACAACCCCCAGGTTGTCTGAGAGTGGTGACAGACCAACCCCCTGTCAGCTAAGGCTGGCTGCAGAGGGCAGGGCCCATGGTCTTCCCAGGGTGAGAAAGTGACTTGGAAGTGTTCCCTGCTGTAGCCTCCCAGACAGATCTGCCGACTAATTACAGCTACTGTTTAGTGTGCTGGGTTTAAACAGCAGACATCAATCTAGTCATTAGTCTTGTTGCTTTATGCCCTGAGGACACATTAATCTGCTCCATGTATTCCATTCTCCCTCCCCTCTCCTTCCCTGGTTACTCAGATCCCATAGGAGGATGGACCCTCTCCCTAGGGTGAGGGAGTGGGGACAACCAAAGCCTTCTGCTGTACTCTTTAAAAGGCAGTCTGGAGAATGGTCCTGCCAGCCCATCCCCTACATCTTGTGGTTTCTGAATAGCCCAGGGCTCCCTACCTCCCTTCTCCCTTCCCTCTCCCCCCCACCAAACTACTATAGCTGTTTTTTCATCTGTGACACGTAGGTACTTGCAGGTGTGACTTTTCATCTGTGACTTGCAGGTACCGAGCTCGGGTAGAAAAGGTGGAGTCTCCAGCCAAGGTTCATGTCTTCTACATCGACTATGGCAATGTGAGTGTTGGGATTTTAGCAAGGTACCCTGGAAACAGAGAAGACTAAATGATGCTGACTCCCAGACTCACTAGGTTTATAGGGAAGGGGAAGAAATGAGCACCACTGCAGTGCTTTTGGGATGGACATGGCCATGCTTCTGAGAAGTAGGAAAGGACTGGGGTTCTTAACCTTTTTTAGGTTAGAGACTACTTGGCAATCTGGTGAAGCCTATTCTCAGAGTCATGTTTTTAAATGCATAAAATGAAATCTATCAAGTTACACAAAAGAAACCAATTATATACCGTTATAAAAATATTTTAAAACAAGTTCAGAAATCCCAGATAAATAATCCCTGGGATAGGAGAATTATATTCTGGTCAGAGCCATAGGCTCATCTGGGCTTATGCCCTACTGCATGTACTCATTCCCACAATGTATTGCTTCTTATAATCCTACTGAGGAATTGAACTTGAGGTCTTTTATCTTCCCTCAGGGAGGTCCCATAAGCTCCAGCCAGGTAGGATGGGAGCACAGGTGTGTTTGTGTGTGACTGGGCTTCTCCTGAGAGAGATTGGTGGGGTGGTGTTAGATGAAAAATAACCCAGACTAGGAGCACAAAAAAAGATTCCAAGAGACACCCAGCAAATCTGAGAAAGTTGGCACATCTCCCATGTTCCTCACACAACCCCAAGCTTCATCTCTCATTCCTAGAGTTTGGGATGATAACTGCTCCACACCCTTGCGTCTCCCCACCCACCTTTGCCCCATTTCGTTGGCCACGAGCAAGAATAAAGAGCTGTATCTTCTGCAGTTAGGTTTCCAAACATGAAGGACTTAGTTGTGTGACAGGTGTGAGAGGATATACTGTGAATGTCATGGAAACAGTGGCAGGAGATACAAGGAATTTCCAGCTGGGTCTCCAACACTGACCCCATGCTGCTCCTGTTTCTCACTCAGGCGTTAGGCTCAGTAATGGGGTGCAGGGAACAAAATGAAGCTCCAAAAGAAGGGGACACATGAGCCCAGGCATCATTTGATCTCTAGTAGAGCCAAAGCAGAGTAGGCAGGTCTCCAGGGACTCCCAGGATGTTCCCCTCTGTTCTTCTCAGCCAACAGCTGAGACTTCCTCTGTCTCTGCCTAGCAGAAGAGTCAGGGACCAGTCTCCCAGAAGAGAGGTCTTTGGAAGGAAGGGGGCAACAGCAATTAGAGCCCAGTTATCACTAGGATTATTTTAATAGGCACCACTGGGTGTCCCTGGCACCACGCCCAGGGATGAAAAGTACTGAGTCTCTAGTGTTAGCTTCCATCTGGGGTGGATACTGCCCTCCCTCCAGGTTTAGATGACTGGGAAAGGCTGAGTGTGACTAAAGTGGAATCTACCCCAAGGCTGAGGGTCAGAGACTACTACTTAGAATTCACAGATTTTCACTAAAGCCAAAGGACCAGTCATGAAGAGGTCCTGCAGAAAGAAGGGAACCCTAGGCTGCTGAAGAAGGTTCCAGGGCTAGAGGGTTATGTGATCTGACTTTTCCTGGTGCTTTCCCCACAGAGAGAGATCCTGCCATCTACCCGTTTGGGTACGTTACCACCCGCCTTCAGCACCCGAGTGCTGCCTGCTCAAGCCACAGAGTATGCCTTTGCCTTCATCCAGGTGCCACAAGATGTGAGTCCAGACCCTTCATTTACTGTGCTTCGTTAAGTGTCTGAAGGGATATTTCACTGCCTAGTTCTAGGACTAGCCCACACGTGCACATAGTTGTAGCCTGTGTGTATAATGCATGTATGGATGGACAGACACACACACACACACAGAAGTGGGCATTTTCACAAAGTGGGAAAGACAGTGGTAGGAAGCCATGATTGCATGAGTGCCCTATCCTTGGTAGGCATCGGCGAGGGTTGTTGCCACACTTAGTAATGCTCTGGCTGTTCTTTTCTGTTGTGGTGTTCTGCTTTCTAGGAGGATGCCCGCACAGATGCTGTGGACAGTGTGGTTCGGGACATCCAGAACACTCAGTGCCTACTCAACGTGGAACACCTGAGCCCCGGCTGCCCCCACGTCACCCTTCAGTTTGCAGATTCCAAGGGTGATGTGGGACTGGGCTTGGTCAAAGAGGGGCTGGTCATGGTGGAGGTTCGCAAGGAGAAACAGTTCCAGAAAGTGGTATGTTATTAGGGAAGGGAGACAGCCTGCTAATGGTGAGGCCTGAGGCCCTCCTGCTTTTCTTCTAATGAGGAACACCTACCTCATCTTCCCCACCCCCACTGAGAAGTGGGGGGGAGGGGGGAACAGAGAGCATAGTAGCCGCAGAAGAGAATTGAGAAGGGTGTGTGGGATTGGCGTGGGGGGGGTAGAGATTAGTTAATTACTTTCCAAATTAAATGGCTGTGGTATGTGGGTTTGACCAACATTTAGGTGCAAACTGAAATGGGAAATTAACCCTTATGTTTTTCCCTGGGTGATGGGATTGAGGAAAGGGCACAGTTAGAAAGCTTTGGCCAGAGATGGGCTTGCCTCTTTCTTCTTCACGTTCACGAGGAGACAAGGTACCACAGTTACCATCGTGCAGTTCAGGCAGGTGCCCCTCTTCCTCGATCCACCTTGAGAGCTATAGACATTTTAAGCCACCAGCCAGGGATATCCTTTTTTTCACTAAAATGAAAATCGTCACCCTGAATCTCTTCTATCCCATTCACACCCTCAAATTATCTCTATACCTGCCAACCCTCACCTTCCGGGGGAAGGTTCCTTTTTTAAGGAACTGAGGCTCCTTCTCACCTAACAGGAGGGAACCTGCCTCACACAGGCCAAGCCAGTGTGCCCTCTCATGAGGGTAAATTGGAGATGGGAAGTTCCTTCTAGCCCTGCCATTATGAGACAGAACTGGGCATAGAGAAGGCATTCTTCTCTTCCGTCCCACCCCTTGGCCTAAATGTCTGCAGAAGATGGAAAAGTTGGTTTTGAGAATAATGCTTCTTTGGGGCCTTTACTGCCTTCCCTTCTTTCACTTCACCCATCTTTTTCCCTTCTTCCAATCTCTCCTTTCTCCTTCTCTGTTTCCCTCCTGATGACCCAGTCCTTCCTAATTTATTTGTGGCTGGCTCATGGGTCGATGGTGTTGATTGTAAGAGTCAATATTTCATTTGCAACAAGACACCACTGTTTATAAAAATAGAGCCTTT
Source organism: Vombatus ursinus (assembly GCF_900497805.2). Lineage (NCBI taxonomy): Eukaryota > Metazoa > Chordata > Mammalia > Diprotodontia > Vombatidae > Vombatus > Vombatus ursinus. The sequence goes on from NW_020954617.1 coordinate 4,942,480, forward strand.
TCTACTGCTGCCTTTGCTCACATTCCCTGCCCCACCACCCCCACTTTGGAAAGCCACTTTTTCAAGGGCAGAGTGAGTTTGCCTAAGACATGTTCATGTTTTTAAGATCCATTGTATGAAGGAGAAGTGAGTTTTCCCAGTCGCTAGGCAGCAGAGCTGCTCACACCTACTCTGGCCTCTGGAATCTTCCAGATTACAAAACTAGAATTTGAGAGTTGGAAAGGATCTCAATGGTCATCTAGTCCAACCCATACACAAAAGGAAATCTTCACTGTGTCCTACCCAACGAATGGTTGTACAGAGTGTGTTTGAAGACCTCCAAGGAAGAGAACTCCACCTCTGCCCAGCTCTCCCTGTGAAGAGGTCATTTTCTGACATGGAGCCCAGCCTAAATTTGCCTCTTTACAACTTCAACCCATCATTCCTGGTTCTGCCACTCTAGAGCCAATGGAACAAATTGAATCCTTCCTCTACATGACATCCCTTAAAATACTTGGACAGCTGTCATGTCTTCCCTGAATCTTCTCCATTTGCCTGATGTTCCTAACCCTGATGAAAATGATGGGGGCAGAGGGTGCCACTCACAAGATTAGGAGCGCCTTAGGCTAGTTCTTGTGGTCCACAATTCCCTTAACATCCTTCTCCCTGCTTTTAACTTACAGATCACAGAATATCTGAATGCGCAGGAGTCAGCCAAGAGCGCCAGGGTGAGTTCCTGCCCCAGGGACCACTGTGGGGTGGGAGGAAGGCTGATCATAGTGCTTGGGGAAGAAAGCGCTGAGCTAACAGTTGTGTTCTCCGTTTCTCATTGCAGCTGAATCTCTGGCGCTATGGGGACTTTCGAGCAGATGATGCAGATGAGTTTGGCTACAGCCGCTAGAAAGTGTCTCTTGCCCCATCAGCACCGCTTACACTAAAACCTTTTCCCCACCTGGGAGGGAGGTGTCAACTGGAGAGCCCAGGACTGGGAAGGGGGGAAGGATGGGTCCAGCTTTGCTTCAGTGTATGGGACTGTCTCATGAGGCAGAATTCCTAGGCAGGGAGGGATGGGGAGCTGGAAAGCTTTCCTGGAACTGGAGGCTTTGCCATCCCAGGTTTCTCCTGACCTGATTTGTGTTTTTTAATTGTCTTCGAATCAACTTGCCTATGAACAGGAATAAACACAAAAGACTTTATGCACAGGGGAGATAAGGGAGAGCCATCAACTAAGAGTAGCTGCTGCTTGGCACCCTACTCTGACCCACGTGGCCCTCCTTTCGTCTTTGCCTCCTAGTTCTCTAACTGATAGTTGATTATGTTACTTCTCTGATCTGTCCAGTCTTAAATGCCAGCAGCATCTACCCTTGCTCCCTGCCCAAGATGCCAACCCCTATTCTGTATTTAAAGCTTGCAAGACCCAATAAAGTAGTACAGTGCTGTCCGCAGCTCGTGTCGCTCATTCTGGAGCCCAGAAAATCCTTTGCAGGTGTTGCCTCGGTCAGTGGGGGCAAAGTGTTCATTCAGACTCCAGGTGAAGATATCAGTCACCCATGACATGAAGCCATGTCCCAAGCCCACCACAGACTGAGCCGGATTCCAGTGAGGCAGAATTGGGTGGCTCTGACATTTCACCAAGGATCTACTCCTTTCTCTGCTGCCCCTCTTACAGTCCCAGTGGAGGGTTAAGCTGAGTCACCCCATTTAGGACTTCTGGGACTCCTAGCTCATCATTACCCAAATATTACAGGACAAGAGAGTTCAAAGCAAAGAAAAACAATTCATACCCACCGTTTTGATTAAACAAGTGATACAGCAAGCAGTAAGGGCAGCTGGGTGATGCAGTGGATGGAGTGCCTGACCTGGATTCAGGAAGACTTAAATTCAAATTCGGCCTCAGACACTAACCAGCTGTGTGTCCCTGGGCAAGTCATTTAACCCTGTTTGCCTCAGTTCCTCATCTGTAAAATGACCTGGAGAAGAAAATGGCAAACCACTGCAGTATCTTTGCCAAGAAAACCCCAAATGGGGTCACACAGAACTGGACACAACTGAAACAACAAGAACAACAACAGGCAGTACAGTTAGATCTACCCAGAGTCACATGTAAAACACCTGCAGAACTAAAAAGCCTGAGGTGGGGGTGAGGAAATGGGAAGTTAGGTTAGGGCGGGGGGGTGCCAGGATGTTCCCTCTTCATTCAGGTCTCAGACATCGGTCAGCTCTCCAGGATGACTCCCTGCCACCCAGAGCCAAGAAGGAGAATCTGAGTTGAAGTGTGGTGGCAGGAAGGATTGACAGCACCACTGGAAGTCATGGCCTACTGGCCATTGTGGTCCATCTGGCTGCCCCATCTGTGCCCACAGCCAGTAGAGCAGCTTTTTGGGAGAAATGGGGCAAGAGGCGGATCTACAACGCAGAGAGCTGAGGAAAGGACTGCTAGCTGCGTTGGCCTGGTTTTTTGTTGTCATTTTTTTGTTTTTGTTTTTGTTTTTTTTGAGGCAATACCAAATGCATAAGAATAAATGTAGCGCAAGTTGTTTTTAAATGGTTTCCCACTGGGAAGAAGGAAAACAAGCTTTAAGTTGGTATTGGGAAAGGAAAGGACAGTGTCGGGCTGCAGAGAGGTCAAGAAGGATGAGAACTGACAAGAGGCCATTAGATTTAGCAACCAAGAAATAATTTGTAACTTTGGAGAGAGCAGTTGAATGATATGGGCAGGAGCCAGACTCTAGAGGGTTAAGAGAGTCCGATGGGAAAGAAGTGGAGGTGGCTAAAATAGATGGCCTCAAGTTTAGCTGCAAAAGAGAGAGATGAGACAATAGCTAGTGGGGATGGATGGTGAGAGTGAGGGGTTTTTGAAGATGAAGAAAACATGGAGCAGCCAGTAGACAAGGAGGGAAGGAAGATAAGAAGAGTGGGGAGGATTGAGGAATGATCAGCTGGAGTAGACAAGATAGAATGGGATCACTCATGGGTGTAGAGGGGTTTGCCTTAGCAAGGACTAGGGCCATCTCATGTGAGCTGGGAGAAAGAGATAGAGGCAGAAGGCATCTGGGATATGTGACTTAAGAAGTGGAAAAGCTCAGCAAGTGGCCTCAGTTTTTTCAGTGAAATATGAGGCAAGGTTCTCAGCTGAGAGAATGAGGGTAGAGAAGGCTGTGGGAGGCTTGAGAAGGAACAAAGAGGTTTGGAAGAACTGCTGTGACGAGTAGGAGAGGGAGTCAGTTAGGGAGGCGTAGGAGGATTGCCCTGGCAGCAGTGAGGGCCCACTTGAGTTTATGGAAACTAAATGAATGGTGGGTCCAGTCAGCAAGATTTTCTCCAGTTTTGTTTTGTTTTGTTTTGTTTTTCAGCAACACAAGTAGGAGCAAAGGCATCAGGGTGGTGAAAGTCATCCAGGACTGATGCTTGGCAGGGCAAGAAGTGAGAGGATAAGGGGACAAGGGATTCAAGAGAAGAGGACAATGTTGAGTTGAGCTGGTTTACTAAGAGATCAAGATGGGGAAGGGAGGAGTGTAGCCACTGTGGCCTGGGAAAGAACTAAGAGGTCAAAGAGTGGGATGTCACAGTGAAGACGAAGAACAGAGTTTTTGGAAGTAGAGGACGAAGTAGAATGATGAAAGATTGGGATCAAAGACAGGGATTTCAGAATTCATAAACAGGGAAGTGGGACAGTATGGGCAAGGGCGAGACCCCGAGTGTACTGTATAACCGAGGTGGCACACACTACACCTCAGAGGACCAGAGAAGGCTGCAAAGTACCCGAGTAGATTCTGAAGAAAGTCAAGAATTCAGACTGAAGGCAATCAGAGGGGATTCCAGACATGAAGGGCGGCTTCTATGAACACAGGCAAGAGACAGAGCGCCGTGTTGAAGAAACAGTTGGGCTAGAATGTAATCCTCAAAAAGAAGCAGTGGGAAGTAAGTCTAGGGCACATTGAGGAGGGCATTAAATACCAAGCTGAGGAGCTTGTGTCTTATCTCATCAGCAACAGGAAGGCGTTGAAGATTCTTGAGCAAGGGAGGGTATGGCTTGGGCTTTAGAAAGATTATTTGGGTAATTGTTGAAGATTTGTAGAGGGGAAGTATTGGAAGTAGGGAGGCTAATTAGGATGTCATAGTAATTAAGACAAAGTGAAGGCCTGAGCTTAGGGTTGTAGCAGTGTGGGTGGAGAGAGGGGGAGAAATGCAATGGTGTCATTGAAAAAATTGATTGGATGTGGGGGATGAGAGAGATGGAATCATCAAGATGACTCAAAGGTCACAAGCCTGCATGACTGGGAAGATAATGGTGCTCCCAACCGCAGTAGGAGGGGGAGAGAGTTCAGAAGGAAAAGAATGAAATTCCTTTTTGGATATGTTTGAGATACCTATAGTATATCCAGGATATTCCTAGGATAAACTATAGCTAACATTTATATAGGGCTTGCTGTGTGACAGGACAATGCTAAGCACTTCATAATTATTGTCTCACTTGATCCTGTGAGGTAGGTACTGTTAATATCCTCATTGTACAAATGAAGAAACTGAGGCCAACAAAGATTAAGTAAGTTGCCCAAGGTCACACAGCTAGTAAGTGTCAAGTGTTTGGTCTGAGGCTGGATTTGAACTCAGGCTCTCCTGACTTCAGGGCCAGTGCTCTATCCATTGTGCTACCTAGCTGCCCCTCTGGGGCTGGATTTGAACTCTGGTCTTCCTAACTCCAGACCTGGCGCTGTATTCACTGTGCCATTTAGCTATCCAAGGCAGAAGACAATTAGCTAAGCAGAACTGGTGTTCAAGAGAAAGATTCGGGCCGTCTGCATGGAGGTGATACTTGAACCCATGGAAGGAGATGAAATCACTAAGAAAGAAGAGAATAGGGTCAAGTTAGAGACTGAACTTGAAAGGACAGGTGACAAGCAAAGTGGGCAAGAGAAATTATGTAGCAAATAGAAGGAATGGTCAGACAAGGATTTAAAAAAAAAAGACCAGTGTCAAGGAGGCCACAGGAAAAGAATATTCAGGAGGAAGGAGTAGACAACTGAATCCAGTGCTGCAGCAGTAAAGGAGGAGGCCAGCTGAGAATAGCTGTTGGTACCATTGGCATTCCTGTACAGAGTGGTTCCACTGGGGTTCAACCCTCAGCCAGATTACAAGGAGCCAAGAAGTGAGTATGGCATGTCAAGGAAGTGGAGGCAATGAGTGTAAATTATCCTTTTGGGGAGTTTGACAGTGAATGGAAGGAGCATTACAAAATAATAGCTTGAGAGGACAGTAGGGTCTAGAGATTACCTGAGTTTGAAGAGTTGGCAGGGCATGAGCAGCAGTAATCCAAGTTGGGTGGTGAGGGTAAAGAAGTCATGGACAAAAGACAACCTGTATATAACTGGTTATCTCTAGTGTCAGAAAGCAACATGAGGCCAGAGTAGGTCACAGATGAACTCTGAGAACAGGAAGGAATAGGAGTGGAGATTGCAGTGAGAGTGAAAAAAAGGCTTAAGGAGGTATGAGGTAAAAGAAAAGGGGATTTCACAATTCCAAATCATGGCAATGGCACGGTTATAAGTGAAAGTGAGATCTGGGACAGTACACCATTGCTGGGGGTGGCTGAAGTTGTAGATAATGGGAACTGAGAACACTTATAAACTGGTAGGCCACGGTCCTTGAGGGGATATCAGCAGTATGTATTAAAATCTCTGAGTATAACAGTAGGGTTTAGGTTGGAGAGACTGAGCAAGGTACTGAGCTCCTCGAGAAAGGAGGTGGAACGAGTGGAGGTGGTTGGATTTACAGGCTAGTTCAACAAGCATCTGTTGTGTGCTAAGCACTGAGGACACAGATACAAGCAAAAAGACAGATAGTCCCTGCCCTCAAGCTTACTGTCTCATGGGGGACAGTACATAAAAAGAAACTAAAAAGGAAGATAAGGAGGGAGAGTGAATATGACTGGTGTGGCCACTTTCTTTGAAATGGAGGTCCCAGTAGGAACTGACCAATCAGAGGTGAGAAGGCTGTCTGAATGGAGGGATCTCTTGGGGTAAAGAAGATTGCTGGATCATGGTAGAGAAAGAAGCCTAAAGACTCAGGAGTGGAACCCAGAGAGGGCTGAAGATGGGAACATAGCTGGCCTGGGTAATTTCTTTTTTTTTTTTTTTTTTTTTGGCTGGGCATTGGGGTTATGTGACTTGCCCAAGGTCACACAGCTAGTACGTGTCAAGTGTTTGGTCTGAGGCCAGATTTGAGCTCAGGTCCAGGACTTCAGGGCCGGTGCTCTATCCACTGCGCCATCTAGCTGCCCCCATAGTGACTTTTAAAGGAGAAATTGCTGAGAAACAGGAGCAGAGGGAGGGTCTGGAAATGACAATGAAGGTGGAAGGAGTGTGCTATCCCTTCCTCTAGCCCAGTGTGTCAGGGAATGTGAGGGGAACAGCCATCACTGCAGAGTGGGCAGAGAAGCAGCAGCTTCCTGAGAGTGACCAGGTTTCTATGAGCAGAAGAAGGTACAAAGTATGTGAAAAGAAGAGAAGTCGAGTTTTGTTTTGTTTTGTTTTTAATGATAGAGCAGATATTCCAAGTAGCCCTTTTTAGGCTCTTCTTTAAGAAGGAGAGAAAGTACTGAGAAATGGTAAGATTGAAATGATTAAAACTAGAGAGAGAGAGAGAGAGAGAGCAGGGGCTGGAGTGAGAGTTCACCTTGGGAGATGCCAACTCTGAATCACAGGGATTAGGAAAGCAATAGGAGTAAATTTATGGGTAGTAAATTTAAGAGGAGGTACCAATTGCCTGGGGCATCTAACTTCCAACTTCCTATTATAATGAGACTTTGAGCTCCTTAAAAGCAGGGACAGTCTTTTGCCTTAATAGCCCCAGCATTTAGCACAGTGCCTGGCACGTGGTGGTTGTTGTTATTTGTTCTTTGTTTTTGAAGAGGACCAGTGACATCACAGGATGATGTCTTGACTTGCTTGTAAATCAGATTTAAGTGAGGCAGAGTTGCACAAAGTCGTCAGCCTTACTTTCTCTTCCAGAGTTATCAAAGTCCAATGACAAGACAAAAGTCAGAATAACTGGAGATAGCCTGAGATGCAGTGGATGACCTTGGTGGTGTGACCAAGCTCTAAGCACTCCACAGCACCTGCTTCAGCTGCCTTCATGGCCATTGGACAAAGTATCTTCCCATTCCACCAGGGGAAGTCTTCACGTGCTTGGGATACACACCCCTCCACACACTTACAGGAGGCCTATTGGTTACCTTCCGTTTTGTTTAACCTGTCTGCCAAGACGGTTTTACCAAGGTGTAGCCATTGCACAGCTTAGAACCACAAGTAAGAGTTGGGTGACTTTTTATACACCAAAGACATGTGGGGTTTAAGGGAGGACTAGCGCCTCTGGTGTGAGAACCTGCCAAACCCTTTTCAAGGCTGCTCATCCACCTTTGGTGTCCAACTGGCACATAGTAGGTACTTAATAAACTGCTTGCTGACTGATGGAAGGTGGGGGAATTTAGGCTAAAAGTCTGAGTCCCCAGGCACTAGACTGAACTCAGTCATGATATTTTTACATCTATGTCTCAGAATGTCACAGGTTGAGGCATACCCAGAAATATCCCATACATAGAGGGGTATATGCATTCGGCACTTTGTCAGGTCTGATGAGGCCCTAGCAGAGTGGGCACTAACTTTGAGCTCCTCATATTTCCAACTGCAAGCTTGGTAAAGCAGGAAATATGTGTAAAACAAAGAGGTCATCATTTCTTGTTTAATCAGCATTCAATACATTCCCTATCTATCCACCATCTTCTCCCCTGCTCACCATTCATCCATCACTTGTCCAATATTGTCCCAGGCACAGAAGGCTCATAGTGCCTTACTGGTCCCTTTTTCTGATTCAGACTGGGGGATACAACTGATCTGGAACCTTCCCTAGTTTGACACCACACACACACACACACACTCCACAAACACCTACCTCATCCCTCTTAGAAGCCCCTCTATTGGAATCAGGAATGAATGGAGTTGGGGGACTACAAAGAGCTATTTATAAACCAGATAACTAACAATATGTCCCCAGATCATTTTGGCTTTCCCCTTGTCTACTGCGGAGAAAATAATTAAGGTAAACAGTTTGCTAGAAAAACAAAGGCTAGAGCTATAGAAGATGCCCTGCCCTTAGTCTACAAGGGAAAACAAGATATGTAGGAAAAGTTAAATAACAGCACAAGTTTGTGTAGGACTGCCGAATGAATATAGACATTACTGTAAAAGTTGAGCTTTTCGAGTCAGTATTTAAGTGGCTAGTATGTACTTGGATGGAGAGACATATATGGACTGATAGAGTATGGAAATCTTTATTGAAAAGGCCTTTTAACTGGGCTTTAAAGGGAGAATAGGATTCTGTGCATATCAGTGGGCCAAGGCCCTGAGAATTTTCCTCCCAAATCTACCTCTCCCCAACCCCAACCAGAGATTTCTCTCAAGCTCCTCCCCAAAAGTCCTTCCTCTTTTCTCTCTAGTGTGTTGAAACAGTAAGAGGGGGAGAGAGGGAAGTGTTTCTGTGCCTTTCCATCCCCTATGCTGACACCAAGTTATTTATTGGTTTGATTATTTCTGAGCTGGGGAGAGAGGTAATAGAACCCTCCTCTAAGCTAGGCCAAGTTGGGAGGTAATATGGAGGAGTAGGGGGCCTTGAGTCTCAAGAGTTGTTATTGATATGCTAATTACAGGGGATACTAATTTAATTTGAACCTAATTACAGTGTATTACCCTGGGTGGCATGTGTTTTAATAATTAACATCCTTCAGATGAGTGGGAGTGTAATAATATTTACACACTATTGGCCGCCAGCCTGAGGAGGCGTGCTAAGGGCCCACACGCCACCCTCCCTGGGGCAGTATGACTGCTGGCAGGTGGAAAAAAAGATGGCAGAAGTCTCCATGGACTAGCCTCTCATCACCCTTGCCAATGAGTGCGGTTGGACCTCTTCTCCAGCCACCTGTTCTGCTCTTCAGGCCACTTTGCTATACCAGGCCTGAGTCAGGAAACATGCAGATGTTTTCCTTTAACACCATTCTTGGGTGATTCAGCCCCATACACCATACAGCTAAGGGCTCCAGCTCCCTGGGGTTTCCGTAATCAGAGGTGATAGATTGTCAAGGATGGGATGGGGCAGGGTGGAGTTGTCCTGGTGTGGGAGAAAGGGCATAGGCCTATGAAGGAGCCAAGAGACTTCTTCCTGTCACCAGCTTAACTAAGTGACAGAGTCTTAAGAGTTGGAAGAGACTTCAGAGGTCATCTGGCCTCTGCATGCAGACTTCCAGGGAAGGAAAACCCACTACCCCATAAGGAAGCCCATCCCACTCTGTGGGGTGGGGCAGTATTTTTCCTTACATAAAAAGCCTAAATCCACTTCTCTGCAACTTCCATCCGGAGCTCCTAATTCTTCCTTCAGGAGTTAAACAGAATAGGCCCAATCCCTCTTCCCCATGATATCTATCACATCCCCCCCACTCCACACCACCCCAGCCGGTCTTCTCTCCTCTAGGCTAAACATCCCAGTTCCTTGTGTCGGGGATTTGTCGTTTCACTGCCTCCAATCTCAACTCGTATCTTTGGCCATCACCTGCCTCAGTATCTATGATGGGACTGGGAAATGAGCAGTAGACCTCACTATAGGAAATACCATGTCTTGTTCTGAGCTAGTAAATATTTAACATATCATAGAGTTTATTTACTTTCAAATAGGAGGGGGGAAGCAGTAAAAATTTTCAAAAGTCAAAGAATGAAAAAGCCTTGAAGAATATCGAGTTCCTCCTATTCACGACCCTCATATTGCATGATATAGAGGCCCTTTACCACCCTACTATTCTCTTCCTGATGCTGTCAGCTCATCAGAGCCTTTCCTAAAATTGGGTCCCCTGATGTGATCTGACCACAACTGTGTACAATGAGACCATTACAATCCTTACTCTAGTCTAGACAATGTGCCTCCCTTTTTTCCCCCTTTTTTTTAAGTAATTTGTTTTATCAACAATCACTTTCATAAGCTTTTGAATTTTAAATTTTTCTCCCCCTCCTCCCTCCCTCCTTCCCTTCCTCCCCAAAATGGCTTGCAATCTGATATAGGCTATACATATACGTTCCTATTAAACATATTTTCACATTAGTGATGTTGTAAGGAAGAATTAGAACCAATAGGAGGAACCATCAGAAAGAGGAAACAAAACACAACAGAAGAAAAAAAGATAGCAAATAGTATGCTTTGATCTGCATTCAAACTCCATAGTTCTTTCTTTGGGTGTAGATAGCATTTTCCATCATGAGACTTTTAGAGATGTCTTAGATCCTTGCATTGCTGAGAAGAGCTAAGTCCATTAAAGTTAGTCATCACACAACATGGCTATTACTGTGTACAATGTTCTCCTGGTTCTGCTCACTTCACTCAGCATCAGTTCATATAAGTCTTTCCAGGTTTTTCTGAAGTCTGCCTGCTCATCATTTCTTATAGCACAGTAGTATTCCATTACTTTCATATACCACAACTTGTTCAGCCATTCCCCAATTGATGGGCATTCTCTCAATTTCCAATTCTTCAGTAATGTGCCTCCTTTAATACAGCCTAAGACTGCTTTAGCTCTTTTGGCTACCATGTTGCACTAGTTAACTTGTATTCAGTTTTGAAGTTCAGAAAAAATAAAAATAATCTTTTTGAGACATATTTCTCTCTAGCAACACCCCCACCCATCTTATAATAATGAAACTTATTGAATTCAAACGTTGGGATACATTTACCCTTACTAAATCTCAGCTCCTTAAATTTGGTCACATAGTAGAAGCAATAGATAAAGCCAATGGTAGGCTGGAGCCACCTAATGCCAGCTGGTGCCAGGGCCAGTTGTTGAATTTTCACTGTGAACATTCACACCTCAGGAATCAATAAACACTACAAACCAGACCTTAATTTATTGTTTTGTTAGTTGTTTAGACTTAGTGATGAAAGTGATGAAGAAAATGTTAATAATGCAGATTAAGTGTGCCCTGCATATTATTTTTGAGAGCTGATTGTTAAATATATACCAACACACCCCTGAATATAGCCCATCTTCTCCACTGGTATACATGAATCAAGAAATGGCTTGGCACATTGGGTATGCCCCCTATGTCCAAATTGTGAAAGGATATAGACAAGAATCTTCATGATGGACAAACGGATGGGTTGCAGTCTACAGCCCTAGAAGGAATACCCATATCAGTGAGATGACAGATCACTTGAGATATTTGGCCCAATGTTCTAATGTAAAATGGAGCTCTTTTTTGGATCTTATCCCATTCTGCCTTTATCCAAGTCACTGATAAAAGTGTCTTCCCCTGAGATTTTTTTGTGTATATTCTACTCCTAAGATATTTTTTCCATGTGTTCAGATTTTCCTTTTAATTACTTCTGGGATTTTTTTTCCCCATTGACTTTGAGTTGTCCTTACATTCAGTAGGATAATAGATATCCTCAAAGAATTCATCACCTCATTTCTGTTGTTGCTTAATTCTGCAATTCTGAAATTTTTTCCCTTTGCTTCTCTAAAAACCGCAATAATGGCCAGGTCACCTAAACTCTCAGGGCCTCACTTCCCTTATCTATGAAATAGAAAGACTGAATCAGATGCTCTTCAAGGGGCTTTTCCATTCTATGATTTCCTTTTTAATTTTCGTTCTTCTTGGCTGTGGTGGTTATGGGGTTTGCGGCGGTTGTGGTTGCTAAATAAATATGCTCCACAATGTCAAATATTTAGTAGCTGGGCCCAGAACCAGGGCCAGAATAGGATATGATGTTACCTCCAGAAGATCTTACTGCTCTTCTTCCCATTCCAAAAACTGAAGTGGGATTAAAGGGCGATGGGAAAAGATGGGAGTTCAGATCTGAAGCAGTGAAATGTCAAGATGCAGCCAGAGCCAGACTAACAAAAACGCCCCTTTTCTTATCCCATTAATTCATTTAGTCAAAGTATCTACCATGTGCAAGGCTTAGAGGCAATGAGGGGTAGTGGACAGAGAGCTGGCCTTGGTGCCAGGAAGACCTGGGTTCAAATCTCAGTGACTTGGGGTCGGTGAACTTTTAAAAAAGTATTTTGATAACTACTTCAATATAATTTACTTTCCTTTGCAAAGGAATGTATTTTATGCATTTAAAACCATTCTGAGGCAAGGTCCACAGACTCATCAAACTGTCAGAGGAGTCCTTGATGCAATAAAACTTTTGAGAACTCCTGCTGTAAAACTATAAGTTACAGAGGTGTTGGTCTGAATTAGTAGAGGGAATTTCCTCTTCCACTAGTCCCTATGTTCAAGGTGTAAGTGATATAATTCACCAAGCTTTACAATCAGCTAGGTGGTGCAGTAGATAGTGTTGCTCTTGGAGTCAAGAAGACCTGAATTCAAATCCTGCCTCAGACTCATACTATCTGCATAACTCCAGGCAAGTTACTTGACCTCTCTAAGCCTCGGTTTTCTCATCTGTAAAAAGGGGGGGGGGGAGTTGTGGACTGGTTAGCCCCTCATGTCCCTTCTAGCTCTACATCTATGATTGTATGAGCAAATGAGGGATGAGTGAGACTGTGAATAGCTTACTACGATAATATTAAGCACCTACTATGTATAAGGCACTCCGCTAGGCATCAGAGATACAAAAAGAAAAATGCCCTCAATGTGCTAACAGTGTAATAAGGGGATAATACATGTATACAACCATAATTTAAGTTAGAATGTGTTAAGTGCATAGGGAAAATCCAATACGAGAGATTCAAGGAAGGAAGATTATTGCTACTTGAAGGCAGGAAGTTATCAGGAAAGTTTCATAGAAAAGCTTTGCACATGAGTTAGACTTTGAAGAAAGGGCATTATTTTCATGAACTGAGATGTGAAGGGTATCTATTGCAATATTGGTCATGGGAAGAAACGAATGTTCATAAATGCCTAGGAAAGGCAAGGATGAGACTGAGTATAGGCAAGGAGTCAAATCTGGATGTAACAGAGTACATGAGTCTGCGTGACACAGCCCTCCTCATCTCCTTGTGGAAACTCATCTGTTCAATAGACCAGGATATGGTGACTCTTCATAGTCTTCAGAAATCCATTAAGTTAGAGGGACCCTGGCTCCATATGGGTGGTACTTTTTATTCCTTTAGGTGTCCAGGATGCAGGGGTCAGTCAGGTCCCAGGGACAACTTTGTTGCTTTGTAGGGAAAACTAATCTCGGTTGGTGGAAGCGAGCGGGGGGGAGGAACTCTGATCCTCCCACAGTTGACATTAACTACGTGACTTGTGGCAAATCATTTATTCTCTCTATGCCTCAGTTTCCGAATCTACAAAATGAGGGGGCCAGTTTTGGTGGCTTCTGAGGTCCCTTCCAGCTGTCAATCTATGATCCTATGAGTAAGTCAGCCTCCAACTCAAGTACTTGTTATCAAGGAAACTCAACTTTCAAGAGGATTAGCTGGGGTTAGGGGTGAAGTGTATCATCATAGAATGAGATAAGGCTAACAGGACCACGCAGAGACCAAACCTGTGTTCTCTCTGTCCCAACCATGCTTATGTTTCAGAAGGCTAGGCAAAAGACAGTTTAGAAATACATTCCATACTCACTTCCTCCTGGAATCTGAGTTGGAAGAGATCTCAGATGTCATAGAGTCACAGGATCTCAGAGGAGGAGGAGGAGAGGACCTTCAGAAGTCCAGCCTATACCTAACCACAAATCCCCTAGACAACATACCCAACAAGTGACCCTTCAGCCTTTGCTGGAAGACCTCCAGGCAGAGAGAACCCACTATCTCCATTCCACTATTGAACAGCTCCAATTGTAAGGAAAGTTGTTCTTATGCCAATTCAAAATCTGCCCCTGTGGAACTTCTACCCATCACTCGTAGCTCTACTCTCTGAGACCAAGAAGAACAAGTCTTTACTCTTCCCCATGCTGGCCCTTGAAATCCTTTAAAATAGCTACCGTGCAGCTGGTGCATCTCTTCTCCATGCAAAGCATGCTCATTTGCTTTAACCAATTCTCATAATAGCATAATATGAAAGTCCCGCACCATCTTGGTTGCCCTCCTCTGGAAACTCTCTAGCTTATCAATGTCCCTCCTAAAGGTCAGATATAATGCCCTGGATACAGTCTGGCTGTGGCAGAATTCAACAGCAGGATTATCACCTCCATTGCCCTGGCCTCTATACCACCTGGTATGGTCTAAAAGCACATGAGCTTTTTTGTTTGCCACAGCACTTAAAAACCCTCAGATTTTTTTTTTCAAATAAATTTCTGTCTAGCTAGGTATCTTCACTTTTCCCTTTGTGAGACAGATTTCTTTTTTAGCACAAATGCAAGATTTAGTTAGAATACCTGAACAGGAATTTTCCCTATGCCATCTCTTTGACACGTGGTCATCCATTCTCCACTTAAAGATCTTTTAGCCCATTCCACTTTCAGATAATTCTCATGGTTGGGAAGTTTATGTTTCCATTAAGCAGCCAAAATTCATTTATCTACAATTTCTACTCTTTGCTACTGGTTGTGCCCTCTGGGACTAAGCAGGATGAATTCAATCCTTCTTCCAAATGACAGTTTTCCAGTTACTGGAAGATAGCTCCCATCTTCCTCCTAAGAATTCTTATCCAAGCTAAACATTCCCAGTTCCTTCAACTGATCTTTACCAATATGGCAAAGTCTCTAGTCTCTTCCCCATCTTGGTCACCCTTCTTTGGATTCACTCTTGTGATGGAACATAAAACTCCAAATATTGCAGGGTATAGCAAGATCATTCTCTCCCTCATTCCAGATCCTATGCCTCTACCTTGCACCTCCAATATTGCCTTAGCTATTCAGAACACACGCATACCTTCATGTGTTTAAAGGAATGTCCTAAGGGAGTATAAGGGCTTCTTATGGCCTCATGGATGATCTCTCAGTTCCAGGATGTCAGGGCTTCACTTGATTTTTCAGTTGTCAAAAACTAACTGTGTGTTTCACAGTGTGCAAGTAGCTGGAGCCCCACCCTTTTCCAGCTGGGCAAGAGTATCGGGGTCCCCACCCCACTAAGGACATGTCCCTACTTGGTTCTAGGGGCCTGGCTGAGCCCAGACTTTCATGAGATCCTAGCTGGGAGGTGTCAGCAGCAGGGGTCACAGGAGGTATAGAGCTCCCTGACCCCAAGCGTGAATGATTTCAGCCTCTCCTGACCATGACAACCCATCATCACAGCTCAATAGTTATTCCAAGCCTCTGGCCATGGAGTTGATGTTGTTGCAATTCAGGGAACAAGTGGCCTCAATTCTAGAGATGGAAATCAATTAATCCATCAATTAACAGGCATTTATTAAGTGATCACCATGTGCCAGGCACTGTGCTAAGTGTTGAGGATATAAAGAAAAAGCAAACACAGCCTCTGAACTGAAGGAGATTGTATTCTAGTGGGGGGGGGGGGGGGAAATGAGAAGGAAACTACACGTACATAAAAAGATGTATGTGAAAGATACACATAGAGAATAGTTAGAAGGTGACCTTAGAGGGGAGAATCCTAGCAGCTAGGGGGACCAGGAAAGCCCTCTTGCAGAAGGTGGCATTTGAACTGAGTCTGGGAGGAACCTAAGGATTCTAAGCGCTGCAATAAGGCAGGAGATATCCCAAGCATGAGGGACAGAAAACACAAAAGCACAAAGAATAGAGAGAGAGTGTTGTGTGTGAGGCAGAGCAAGTAAGCTAGTCTGATTGAACTAGAATGTGTGTGGAAAGAAGCAATGTGAAAGAAGATGAAAGATAGGAAGGGGTCAGGTTGTGAGGAGCTTTTATGCCAAATATAAGTTTACTTTTGAACTTAGAGGCAATAGGGAGCCATTGGCTCTATAGTGAAGAAGAGAGGCTTCCGTTCCAACTTCCTCCCTGTCCTATCCCCAGCACCAGAGGTTCTTAACCTTTTTTTTTTAATTGTTGCTCCTTTCAGCAGTCTGGTGAAACCTATAGACCCTTTCTCAAAATAATTTTTTTTAAATTCATAATTAAAAGAAATGTTAAATTTCAGCATAGGTTAATTAAAATAAAGATTTAATTTTTTCCCATCCAAGTTTATAGTCATCCCCCAGCAGAGTCCATGGACCCCAGATTAAGAACTGCCCTACCCAAAAGCAGCATCTTTTCTCATCTCTAGGACCAGCTCCCATGTTTCTTTGGGCAAGCTTCACCCCCAAATTCTTTTGGCATCTCAGATTTCCACAGATGTAGATATACTTCAAAACAGCCCTGATTTTATTGGTATGGGCACTCACTGTCCCCTACCAACCCAGAGAGTAACTTTTCCATGTATAGCAGTTGCTTATCTGTGAGTGGCTGTGGCCATCCTTCTGGCAAGGATCTCTCCAAACTCATCAAGGTTAGTCCTCACATGGCAAACAGACAATCCTTAGGCTTACTCAAGGTCTCTCCAACTAGGTAGCCCATGCCACCATTTGCAATCCACTGACATAGCCTTGTTACCTAACTGGAGTGGGAGCATGGTGAACCTAAGCCCAGTAACAACTGACAGTGTCTAGAAGGAGAAAATGTTGATTTATTGATTTAGTTCTCTATTTTCTGTACCAAGGGGAAGGAAGAATGAAGGCCAAAATACAGATAATCCAAAAATCATTTATGTTTGCCTATGGAATGTCTTGTTTACTGTATTTAGATTTGATTATAGGTATGGCTGATATTCCAGGAACTCAATCTACACAAAATAATGACACCATTCTGTGAAGACTCAACTCCAGAGGAGCTGGGATGCTGTCTAGTCTTCCCACACTGCTTCACTGCAACCTGTTCAATACTGGAGATAGCATGATCTCAGACTGATTTGAAGCCCTAAGCTAAGTAGAGACACCCTCTCTTAACTTCCCTTGGAGCAGAGAATAGTTAAGGCTTGAATTTTAATTCAACAAATATCTTCCTCACATTAAGGTACTCTGTAAGACACTTCAGGAAATAAAATGAGGAGTGAGACACAGCCCTAGCTCACAGGTAGCTTACACTACCTGAAGTTGTCTCAAAGACTCATAATCACAGACTCAAAGAGTTAGAAGGTACCCCTAAGTTCATCTAGTTCAACCCATACCTGATCGGGAATTCCCCCTTAAAACATCCCCAGTAAGTGGTCGTTTAGCCTGAAAATTAAAGTCCATCACTGATTGATGAACTCTGTACTCCCTATGGTAAACAAACCATCTCACTCATACTGTGACAGTAAACAAGTCATTTCCCTTCTCTGGGAGCTCAGTTTCCTCATTTGTAAAACAAAGAATTGGACTGGGTCGAGGGTTCTTAACCTAGGGTCCATAAACTTGGTTTATAAAAATAATATTCTGATAACTGTATTTCAATATAATTGATTTCCTTTATAATCTTATATATTTAATTTTATGTTTTTAAAAATATTATTCTGAGGAGGGGTCCATAGGCTTCTCCACACTGCCCAAGGGTCCATGACACAAAAGCAGCTAATAGCTTAGACTAGATGTCTCTCCCTCCAACAGAATAGGTGGATGAGAACAATTTGTTCCAGTGGCCATGAAGCCAAGCTGAAGCAGGCACTGTTAGAGCTTGGTCAGGCATCGAAGATGCCAATGTCTCGCACTGCATCCCGGCCCCTCTCCAGTTGTCCTGACTTTTGTCCTGCCACTGGACTTTCATGACTCAGGAAGAGAGAGTGAGGCTGAAGACTTTGTGCAGCTCTGCCTCACTTAACTCCAATTCCCATATGAGTCAAGACATCACCCACGATGTCATTGGTCCTCTTAGAAATGAAGGACAAACAACAGATGATCACTAAGGTCCTTTCCTATTTGGGGTGTATAATTTATGGCCTCTGATGGGGATTGGACCTATGCTTTCATCACTGTAGGGACTTTCTCAACACCTTATGTGCAACTTATAGTGTGACCAAGAAGCACTGAGTTGTTAAATGGCTTGGCTGGAATTTTCATAGTATGTGTCAGAGGCAGCACTTGAACCCAGGTTCCTGCCTTGGACACTAGAGAGCTCTGCTCACAAGAGGCTGCCTTCTAGAAGTTTTCCAGGAACCCAAATGAAGCTCCCAGGCAGACAAATTCATGTTAAATAGAGAAGTGTCAAGTAGGTAAGTAACTGTTAAGCAGATTTGGGGGGGGGCTTTTTTTTTTTTTGCAAAAGTTAGAAAAGATTTGCCTCAGATAGGGCACAATGCAAATAATCCACCTGTGGGCAATGGATAGCTGTAAGTGCTCTTTGCAGTTCAAGGGAAAAGCTTGGTGAGAGGAGGGTAACTTGGAAATAATGATGCCCCTGTTCCTGGTACACCTCGAATTTCTCTCTGGCCTCATATACATCAAGTGGGAGCCTCTGAGGGTAGCAGGGACAAGCAGGGTCTCACGTGGCAAGGGGACTCTTGAGAGGTAAGAGGAACGGAGGGAGCGGGTGAGGGGCTTCTGGTTAACCTCTTTGGAGAGCTCCAAGCTGATTTTGCTGGCCCTGGGGGAGGGAGAGAGGCTCAGCATTGATAGCTACATCCCAGGTCAGAGGTTTCAATCCCACCTGGACAAGCAGCATGGGGCCGAGGCCTGCCTGCCAGGTCATCGACATGTGCACAGACCTGGGCACCGGGCTCATGGCCAAACAGCAGCGGGAGAACAGCGTTCAGTGAACCGTAGAAAAGACTCAGGAGTGGGGCCGGATATGCCTCTCCCAGACTCAAACACAGCCTCCTCCAGCTGCCCACACTTACACTCTTAGATACACAAGGAAGAGGAAACACATGACTCTTAAGTATAAAATTCTGCCTGTCCCTATGTCAGAGTAGCTGCTCTTCTGTTTGGCAAACCCAATAACCTGTAGCATCAAATGGATAATGAGAAGCCTCTGATGATGGGGGAGGGTCCAGACAAGACACTGAAATGGGGAAGATCTGGGCCAATTACATGGGGAAATTCCAGGGGATCAGGGCTTGCTGGGTGGGTGGTTCTGCCCATAGATGGGGAAAAACAGATGCCTAGGGCCCTGAGGTCACTGGCTCCTTCACAATGCAAATTGACCAGCCCATATCAAGGCTGCTGGCTCTGGTTGGCTCTATTCTGTCACGGTAATCACTAGCAGCTCAGGCTATATGAGGCTATAGAGGGGGTTGGAGACCCTCTGCCAGAAGCCCTATGCAGGGCTGGAAGAGGGATGGAAGAGATAATCCACTCCCTGATGCAGAACTATCAAAGGACCTCAGGATCAGTTTGGGGGTTGAATGAGAAGGGGACACCCAGAAGAGGCATCCCCCATATCTCCCTGCTACATGTTACTCAGATAAACTGGAGGATGATAGCATGGGGCAGCTAGGTGGCACAATGGATAGAGCACTAGCCCTGGAGTCAGGAGGATCTGAGTTCAAATCTGGCCTCAGACACTAACTGTGTAAGCCTGGGCAAGTCATTTAACTTCAATTGCCTCCCCCCCAAAAAAAATGAGATTGATTATCATTGCCTACTCCCCAAGCAACTACTTCTTTGTTCTCAAATGTTCGGGAAAAATAAAGCCCTTCTATAAGACTCATATGCCATTAGTACCACCCACATTCACATTCTGAGCAGTTAAGGGTGCCTTAGGATAAAGAAACTTGGCATCCCGTGGAGCAGGACTACTGGGACCTATACAGCCTTATTCAGCATTTCCATTTCACAGAAAGAAAGAGTGAGACCCAGGGAGGGGTGATGACAACAATTTGATCCAACTGACATAGTTTCTGAAGTCGTACAGGCCAACAGAGAGTTTAAGCATGACAGATCACGTCCCCCAGACGTCTTAGGCTCGACCTAATGGGTTTAAATCAAGAGAGTCAGGCTCTGGGTGGGGAGAATCTCCTGTTCTAGCATCTTTGCCTGGAACCCTGCTATCCTGCCAACCCAGCTCCAAACTGACAAGGCCCAACTGTGAAGGGGATAGGCCTTCCCCAGGGGGCCTAGAGGCGTGAGCCAGCTGGTCTGTGCACTTTTTGCAGTCTGTGGGAAATGGCCCTCCCTTGGAAAATGCCCAACAGCATGGTACCCTTGAGCCTTACTCAGCCTGCTCTGTGGTGGGGAAGTGATCACAGCATCTCAGAATTGGAGGAGACCTTATGTGACACACAGGCCAACCTCCCACCACATGGCACAAAACCTTCCACATCATCCCTGGAAAGATCTTTATTTGGTCTCTGGCTGAATGTAGCCAGTGATGGCGAGCTCATTGTCTTCCCAAGCAGTCTATTCTACCATTGGATAACTCTAACTGTCAGGACGTTCTTTGTCACATTGAGCCCAAATCTGCTGCTTGTTACTTCTTGCCTGTCAGTTCTAGTCCAAGCTTCTGAAGCCACACAGAACACAGCTGCTATTTATTTTGCACTATTTAGCTCTGAATTGGTTCTGGGAAATATAGATTTCCCAATTGCATTTATGGATTACTGGTCCAATCCCAATACAAGCAAAATCTCTGTATAAATGAGGTATCAAAGGTTACTGATTTCAATTAATAAGCAATTATTAAGAACCTACGATGTGTTAGGTACTAGGTATACAAAGACAGAAGTGAAATATTTCTTACACTCAGGGAGCTTCAATCTTATCAGGGATGTTTGGCTACGTGTGTGTGTATACCTGTATGTATGTATATACACAGACATGTGTATGTGTGCATACCAGGGATGCTCCCAGGGAGCTGGACATAACATTCTGGCTCTGTGGAAATTGACATACACATTGGCTGCTTTCTGTGAGAACAGGCACAACCTGGCAACTCCTGATTAGTCCCTTGGTTCCAGAGACTGGGGTAGTATTGAAGATGACTGACAAATGAGCCGGAGAGAGCTGCCCACTCAGTAGTAAGGGGAGCTGAGGACAGCTTTGCCTCTCTCTCCTTTGAGTATATAGATTTTGGTTATACCAGCTCGCCTCTGGACTTCTAGTGGAGTGAGGGGGAGGCATTTCCCTCTCTTCCCCCTGCTTCCTCCCAACCCCTAGCAATGGTGGTAGCTGAAGCCTAAAAAAGTGAGAGCAAATGCTTGCCTAGTCAAGCCCAAGACAAGACCTCAAATCCTTGACTGCCTCTTCTGTTTTGCATATCTTTCTCTGACACCAGATCAGTTCAGTCTTTTTTTCAATCATGTCCAACTCTTTGTGACCCCATTTGGAGTGTTCTTGGCAAATATAATGGAATGGTTTTACTGGAATGGTTTGCCATTTTCTTTTCCAGCTCATTTTGCAGATGAGGAAACTAAGGAAAACAGGGTGACGTGACTTGCCCAGGGTCACACAGCTAGTAAGTATCTGAAGCTGGATTTGAACTCAGGAAGATGAGTCTTCCTGACTCCAGGCTTGGCACTCTGTCCACTGTGCCACCCAACAGCAATGCTGAGAAATAAGCATTTCTGACCCTAGTGGCAACCTCATGAGCTTAAGAGATTGGTAATTCCCAAGTAAAAGTTGGCTGCTCAAAGGGAAATACTTCTTGCAACTATGCCACTTCTTGGAGGTGGCATAACCACAAACAAGTTCTAAAGATCATGCCTGGCTGGCCAGGAGACCATGCAGGTATATGGGATGTTCAGAAGGACTAGCACCTCTGATGTGAAGGCTGCTCATCCACCTTTGGTGTCCATCTGGCGCTCAACTCCAACCTGTATCCAAAACACTGTTGTATGTGCAGAGGCCACTACCTGGTAAAAATCATCTAGGCAGACAGGCTATACCAGGTTGAGGGTAACCAATGGGCCTCAAACCTGTCAGTGAGTTAGAGTTACCCCAAGCATATGAAGACTTCCCTGATGGAATGGGCAAATGAAAACAATTTGTTCAAGTATTTATTATTTCATGCTTATGAGTTATATAATAGTCCAGGCCTAAATTAGTCTAGTTTAACAATTCAGGTTCAAGGTTTAAAATGTAATAAGATACTGGACATCATGAAATATAATTGAAACTGACTTTAGTTAATAGGAAATTAAAAGATACAAGGATGCAAAAGTAAAAAAAAAAATAATTCTCAGCTCTTCCCTCATCTCCCTGCTACCCCCACCCCAGAAACCACAAGGTAGACAGTCACATATAAGATCAGACAGGCAGAAAAAGTTCAGGGGAGGCTTCTGATGCAATTCCTGCCCACTTGTCCCAACTGTCATCCCAGGACAAGCTTCTTACACTTTGAGGAATAGGAAAAAAATCCCTCCTCTTTAAAGAGTTAGCTTCATTCACCTGTTGCTAAAGCATCTATCAAATATATGGAATGCTAGATGGGGCTACCCAATGGGAAGGGACAATGAAGGGGTGGGGGTGAAAGGGAAAATAGGGAAAGTAGTGACTACTTTTGATGCAACCTAGCCCTCAAGAATACACAGATACAGTAACCCAACTGTTCTTCCTGTCATTTATTAGTACATTTATTAAGCACCTACTATCTACCAGGCACTAGGTGATGATGACAGACCACAACCCAAAAAGAGCCCAGCTCCTATAACAGGAGTCTTTTGTGGAAGAAGAATTTAAACCTGATAACCTACTTTTGTCCAGTGAGCACCAGATATAAGACATGCTTAAGCACTATTTAAATGGTTTCCCCCAGAGTTCTACCTTGGAGATAGCGTCATAATTAGCCAGAGAGTTTGAGGAAAAACCTATTTGGGATGAGGCCACCCCACCTCACCAGGAATCTAGGCTGGAGGGGGTGTTAGAATGGGACAGAACAGTATATCACATAGGCATAATCAAAATAAATACAAAGTAGTTGGTGGGGGATAGAAGGAGGAAAGGCATCAGCTTTTGTAGAGATCAGAAAAGGCTTTCTGGAAAAGTGAATTCTTGACCTGAACCTTAAAGGAAACAGGATTATAAGAAATGAAGAGGAAAGAGGAATACATTCAAGATATGGAGGACAGCTAGTAATACAAAGGCATAAAGGTAGAAGGAATAGTCTTATGTATGAAAGTCTATTTGACTAGACTGTATGATACATGAAGAGGAATAATATGTACTAAAATAATATGCAATATGTAATAAAGCTGAGAAAGGAGTGACAGAAAATTGCTAAACCATATTTTACCACACTATCTTCGCAGATCTTACATCATTGTCTGCAAAAGTGGGGTGCAACCATTATGTGAAGCTTTTTAAAATTGTGCTGATATTACTTCAAAATCTTTTATTACTTAACTATCTTTGGTGCAAGATTAAGATGCACAGAATACTTGTGAATATGTGTTAAAATTGAATACTGACAATGAGGATGTCCTGAGAATTCTAGGCTTACCCCTGCTCACAATGCCATATGCCACTGGTAAATACATTACTGCTCTGTTGCCCTTTTAAGTAACATGACCAACAGAATTATACCATATAATGATTACAGGATAAAAGGTTATAAACCAATTTTTGGACTGAAAAAAAAAAAACAACAAACCAAGGTGCAATGATTATGTGGTGGCGACGATTATGCAGTAATGACAGAAAATTGTCAATACTAAATGTAATGTTCTTTGCTTCTCCTTTAAAGACCCTAGTAATGTCAGAATTTCAGTAATGTCTTTACATTCCTGCTCTTAAGATATTTACTCTTGATTCAGATGAGCAGAACCACATCCTACATCCCTCCACTTGGAGATTTCAGCTCCTAATGTCATTGCCCCTTTCCATTGGGATTCATGGCATGAAGAGCAAAACAGCCAGAATGAAGTGGTTTTCCTTGCTGAGATTGCCGAGGGCAGCAGGCATCTCATGACCAAGCCATGCTACCTTATATTACCTCCTCCCCCTTTTCTCCTAAAAGTATAAGAACCTTTTTTTTGGGTCTCCAGGTTGGGAAATCCACTGTGCTCTGCACACATGCGACATTCCCCCAGGGTAGCAAGTTTACTATCCTTATCATGATTAAAGATGTTTTATTCCTCAACTCAGAACTTTGATTTAGTTCAGGACTTGACAGTAGGTTGGGACCAAGTTGTGAAGGCATTTAAATACCAGACAGAGGAGATTATATTTGATCATAGAAATAATAGGGAACCACCAGAGTTGAGTAAGGGAGTGAGGTGGTCAGACCTGAACTTTAGGAAAACCAAGGTCCTTTCTTTGACTGTTAGAGATGCAAGGGATTTTAGAGGTTATCTCCCCAGTGAAGCAACTTCCTCTAATAATATCCATCCCAGGTGGTCAACTAGACTCTGTTTAAACACTCCTGGTAACTTTGCAAGGAAATCCAATTTTTTAAAAATCTTTTTAAAAATTTATTTATTTTAATTTTTATTTAGTATTTTCCCTAGTTACATGTGAAAACAATTTTAACAGCTGTTTTTAAAACTTTGTATTCCAAATACTCTCCCTTCCTCCCTCCCCATCCCCCCTCATTGAAAAAGCAAGCAGTTAGATATAGGTTATACATGTGAAGTCATGCAAAACATATCCATAATGGTCATGCTGTGAAAGAAAACATAAAAAGAAAACCTCAAGAAAAATAAAGTAAAAAAAGGATGCTTCAATCTGTATTCAGATACCATCAGTTCTTTCTCTTGGGATGGATAGCATTTTTCATCATTAAGTCCTTTAGAGTTGTCTTGGATCATTGTATTACTGAGAATAGCTAAGTCTTTACAGCTGATCATCTTACAATATTGTTGTTACTTTGTACTCAGTACATTTCACTTTGTATCAGCTCATGCAAGTCTCTCCAGGCTTTTCCAAGAGCATCCCACTCATCATTTCCCATAGCACAATAGTATTCCATCACAATCACATAACACAGCTTGTTCAGTCATTTCCCAATTGATGGGCATCCCCTCAATTTCCAATTCTTTGCCACAAGAAAAGAACTGCTATAAATATTTTTGTACATATAGGTCCTTTTCTTTCTTGTTTTTTATCTTTTTTGGAATATAGACCTAGTAGTGATATTGGCAGGCCAAAGGGTATGCATGGTTTTATAGTCCTTTGGGCATAGTTCCAAATTGCTCTATAGAATGGTTGAATCAGTTCACAACTCTACCAAATGTACATTAATGCCCCGTTTTTCCTGCATCCCCTCCACCATTTATCATTTTCCTTTTCTGTCCTACTAGCCAAGCTAAGAGGTATGGGTAGTACCTCAGAATTGTTTTAATTTGCATTTCTCCAATCAATAGTGAGTTAGAGCATTTTTTTCATATGGTAAGATAGCTTTGGTTACTTCATCTGAAAACTGTTCATATCTTTTCATCATTTATCAATTGGGGAATGGCTATTATTTTTATAAATTTGACTGAATTCTCTACATGTTTGAGAAATGAGGCCTTTATCAGAGAAACTTGCTTCAAATTTTTTTTCACAGTTTCTATTCTAACTGCATTTCCCTCTATCCTTTTCCCCGCCCTGACATTTATTCTATTCTCTTTTCACCCTGTCACTCCTCAAAAGGTTTTGCTTCTGACTACTCCCTCCCCCAATCTGCCCTCCCTTCTATCACTACCACCCTTTCTCTTATCCCTTTCCCCTCCTACTATCCTGTAGGCTAAGACAGATTTCTACACCCAATTGAGTGTATATGTTATTCCTTCTTTGAGCCAATTCTGATGAGATTAAGGTTCACTTACTCCCCCTCTCCTCCCCCCTCTTCCCCTCCACTGTAAAGGCTTTTTCTTGCCTCTTTTATGTGAAATAATTTACCCCATTCTACCTCTCCCTTTCCTTTTCTTCCAGTACATTCCTCTCTCACACCTTAATTTTATTTTTTAAAGATATCATCTCTTCATATTCAACTCACATCTGTGACCTCTGCCTATATATACTCCTATCTGCTCTAATAATGAGAAAGTTCTTATGAGTTACAAATATCATCTTCCCATGTAGGAATGTAAACAGTTTAACTTATTAAATCTCACAAATTTCCCTTTTTATACTTCTCTTGAGTCTTGTATTTGAAAATCAAATTTTCTATTCAGCTCTGGTCTTTTCATCAAGAATGCTTGAAAGTTCTCTGTCTCATTGAATGTCTATTTTCCCCCTGAAGGATTATACTCAGTTTTGCTGGGTAGGTGCTTCTTGGTTGTAATCCTAGCTCTGGAATATCATATTCCAAGCTCTCCAGTCCTTTAATGTAGAAGCTGCTAAATATTGTGTTATCCTGACTATGGTTCCATGATGCTTGAATTGTTTCTTTCTGGCTGCTTGCAATATTTTCTCCTTGATCTGGGAGGTCTGGAATTTGGCTATAATATTCCTGAAAGTTTTCCTTTTGGGATCTCTTTCAGGAGGTGATCAGTAGATTCTTTAAATGTCTATTTTATCCTCTGGTTCTAGGATATCAAGGCAGTTTTCCTTGATACTTTCTTGAAAGATGATGTCTAAGCAAGGAAGCCCATTTTCAAACATTTCTCTTAATTAGGAAGATCTTTATAAGGAGCCAAAATCATTCTCCAACTTTCGTCCACTGGTTCTGGATCAGCTTTCTGGGTATCTCATTATCTTTTCCCCTAAACCCTCCCATCTTCACTATCTCTCACCTCCATCATATTCAATCTGTAGCCAAAGACTCTACAACAATTATCCAACATAGCCCCTTATTTCCTCTGACACTGCCACCTCTCTAATACAGACCCTCATCGCTCATGTCTGGACTCCTGCAATAGTCTGCTGATGGGTCTGCCTGGCTCAAGTCTCTCCCTACTTCAATCCATTGTCCATTCAGCCACCAAAATGATTTTCCTAAAATGCAGGTCTGATCATGTTACTTTCCTACTCAATAAACTCTAGAGGCTCCCATTCACCTGCAGGATCAAATACAAAATAACTCTGTTTGGCAATCAAAACCCCTTCTAACTTAGCTCCCTCCTACCTTTCCAGTCTTCTTATACCTTACTCCTCTCCATGGACATACTCTTTGATCCAGTGACACTGACCTCTTGACTATCCCACAAACAAGACATTCCATCTCTCAGCTCCAGACATTTTCTCTGGCAGTCCCTCATGCCTGGAATGCTCTTTCTCCTCATCTCCACCTCCTGGCTTCCCTGATTTTCTGTAAGTCCCAAATAAAATTTCAACCTTTACAAGAAGCTTTTCCCAACCCCTCTTAATTCTAGTGCCTTCTTTCTGTTAATTATTTCCTATTTATCCTGCATTTAAATATATTTGTTTGCTTTAAATATATTTGCTTTAATATATTTGTTTGCTTTGAATATATTTGTTTGCATATTGTCTCCCCCATTAGATTGTAAGTTCCTTGAGGGCAGGGACTGTGTTTTGCCTCTTTTTCTATCACCAGTGCTTAGCACAGTGTCTGGCACATAGTAGGTGCTTAATAAATGTCTATTGATTGATTGATTGGAATCTAATAGATTAGGACTAATCCCTCTTTTACATGACAGCCCATTAGATAAGTGAAGGCAGTGATTACTTTCCCTTAGAGTCTTATTTATGTGATGTCTTGTTCAATACAACTGAAGCTATAAATGCCCACAGAAGCTAAATAGCTCCTAAGAGTGTGTTGTAAGAGGTTTTGATTTGTATAACTCAGCCTTGAATCAGGAAACTGAGTTTCATAATATCTTCCAAAGAAATGCTCTTCCCTGAGTGTCAGAGCATAGATGCAAACAGGGCATACTGGTAAATGTTTAACAATTAGTTCTCCACACACAGCCCCTAAATGTATTCACTATATACTTTTAAATTTAATCTATTATTAACATTCTCTCCATCACTTTCTTTAGTCTAGACTATTAAAAAAAATAAATCAAGCCAGGATTTGTAGTATTTGTATTTCTGAGATGTAAATGTTCACATTGAAAATTTAACAATCAGCTCTCCAGATCTGGTTAGACCTGGCTCCAGCACAACGCTAGATGTAGGTCTCCTTGCTCTAGTTGGACTCATTGCCTGATGAGAAGGGCCTGAGGCCCCTTCCATCTACCTATTAGCTATGACTGGGGCTGAAGGTCAGGGTCCACTTTGACAGAACTGTGAAATAGATGTTTGTCTTCCACATCTCCTACTTTCTGTAATTCTTCCCCAGCCCCCAGATACCCAATGGTGAAGCATGCTGGACCCCCTTGGAAAAGAAAGTAGTCATTTGCATTATAATATTGGTTACTCCATGATACCCTTCCTGTAGATATTGTCCTTGCATCTTCAAAGAAGACCCTGGGGAAGAACAATGAAGGGGCAGCATGATGTAGTAGCCAGGGTGCTGGGTTTGGAGTCAGGAAGATGGATTCATATCCTGCCTCAGACACTTAACTATGTGAACCTGGAAAAATTACTTAACCTCTCTCAAGCTCAGGTTTTTCATCTGTAAAATGAGAGGGTTTGACTGAATAACATGTAAGGTCCCTTCGAGCTTTAAATTTATGATCCTGTCATGTTACCACAAATCAATGACTTTTTAAAAATTTCTCAAATGCATTTAATACTCAGGAAGAAAGATACTCATAACGCAGAATGATTCCGGTCACAAACTTGAATTGGCAGCAATTTTTTAAAAATGACTTTCTAATGGTGAATCTTTAGGCATGGGAGTTGAGCAGAAAAGCTATTTTTAGGAAGGGGGAAAGTCTTTCCTAAGACCCTCAAATAAAAGAATCATTAGAGATAATGAAGTCCAGGGATTCTTAACCTTGTTTTTGTCACAAAACCCTTTGACAGTCTGGTGAACTCTATGTACCCCTTCTCAGATTAATGTTTTTTATTTTTTTTATCTTTTTTTTTTTTTTTAGTGAGGCAATTGGGGTTAAGTGACTTGCCCAGGGTCACACAGCTAGTAAGTGTCAAGTATCTGGGCTGAGATCGGATTTGAACTCAGGTCCTCCTGACTTCAGGGCCGGTGCTCTATCCACTGCGCCACCTAGCTGGCCCAGATTAATGTTTTTTAGATGCATAAAACAAAATATGTAAGATTGCAAAGGAAACAATTCTATTTAAAAATAGTTATCTCAATATAAAAACAAGCTCACCGACCCCAGGTTTAGAAACCCTCATCTAGTCCAAGCCCTCATTTTATAGAAACCAGAGCCCAGAAAAGTGAATTAATTCACCCAAGATCTGGTGCCTAATTAGTAGTGACGCCTAGACTAGAACCTGGGTGTGCTGTCTCGTAGGCCAGCTTTCTTTTTCTACTGCAGCTCACTGTCCAGATATTCCACAGGAGAGAGCTTCCTACTCTACTGATAAAAAGTCTGGCCCTGCCTCTGCCTATAACCCTCCCACCCTCTGCCAGCCCCAAGAGTAGAAGAATCCAGAGTTAATATTCAGATCACAGGCTGCTGTGGAGGCTGTTTTCCGTCCCCCTCTGCTTTCCCACTCCTCTCTCACTCCCACCACCAAATCACCTTCCCCAAAACTAATAAGTTGAAACAGTGTAATTAAGAGACTCAGGTGCTTGCAGCCTGAAGGAGCAAACAGGCGGAAATTACCCACATTTGCATTTCTCCCAGAGTGTAATTGAGCTGTTACCTGAGCCGCTCTTTGAGTATGTGCTACCTCTGAATGAAAGGGCAGAGACCCAAACATTAGCAACCCAGAGGCAGAGCTAGGTAGGGGAAGGTGGGGAGGAAGGCTGGGAACGAGGGCCCAGGGACCTGAGGGAAGCCACTGCTAAGGAGCCAGGGAGCTGTCCAACTCAGCTCCTTCTGATAACTCAACCTTCCCACCTTCCAACCTGGGTGAGGCCAGGAGATGGCCGAAAAGCAGACAGGCCTAGAGATCTCAGAGGGGCAAGAGATTGGGATTGGGAGAAGGGTGAATGGACAGAGATAGACTGCACTCATTCTAAGGTCGGCCAAAGTGGGCTCTAGGGAGGATGCAATTCTATTTTAACAAACATCAGGCCTTTTATTCTCTTGCCAGGCACACAGTCGGATCAAACGTCTAATATTACTATTTACTATTACATGGATTCAGACATAGCTCAGATCAAATCATATTCTTCTAAAAAGAAACACCCTTCGTCTACAGAATCACCCTCAGTCTATAGAAACACCCTTCATCTATAAGGTAGCTGTTTATCCCATCACTCAGTACCACTGGCCTAGAGAGGGCTAGTCATTGGATCACAAACTGAAATCTAGAAGTGACCTTAAAGGCTGTCTAGTCCAATGTTCTCATTTTACAAATGAGGAAACTTAGGTCCAGAGAGATGAGGTGATTTGCCTGAGCTCACATAGCTGTCAAGTGGCAGAGCCAAGATTCAAACTCTATTCCAGGGCTCCAGGCTCCACCAGGCTGCCTCCTTAGCACCACCAGATTCCCCAACCCTATGCCACTTCTCCCACCTTCCCCAATCTCCAACTGTAGGCATTAGGATGCCCCTTCTGGCTCTAAACCTATAATCCTGTTAATTCAACAGGACTGCAAGCTAGTCTCTCTGAGGCCACCCCATTGGCTGGACCACAGCCCCCGACCCAGCAGCTTCCAGGGATGAAGGCTCACCTGGATGGTTTCCAAAGCCAGTGCAGTGGGGGGCGGGGCTGGCTCCTTCTATAGCCCCAAGCACGAGGCAATTCACTGAGCTGGAGTTGGGCTATAGGCTCCTGCTTGCGCTGATCCTAGGCACCAGGCGGTGTCTCTCTGGAATTCAGACAGATCAGAAAGCTCAAGTCTCTCTATACCTCAAATGAGAGTCAACTCAGGGCTGGGAGCTAGTTGATGGTCTTGGCCCAGCTTCCAGCTCATAGTATGTATTCTTCCACAGATTACAGAACCTCTTCATAAAAGGGGGAAAGGACCTACATGGGCAAACATATTTATAACAGTTATTTTCATATGGCAAGATATTGGAAATTAAGAGGATGCCCATCAATTGAAAAATGGCTGAACAAGTTGTGGTATATGAATGTGATGAATACTATCCTGTAATAAGAAACGATGAGTGGGCAGATTTCAGAAAAACCTGGAAAGACTTGTATGAATTTGTATGAACTGACACAAAATGAAATGAACAGGAAAACATTGTACATGGTAACAGCAACATTGTGTGATGATCAACTGTGAATGACTTAGCTCTTCTCAGCAACACAATGATTCAAGACAGTTACAAAGAACTCATGATGGAAAATGCTCTCCACATCCAGACAAAGAACTGATGAACTCTGAATACAAATTGAAGCATACTTTTTTCACTTTATTTTTTCATGGGTTTTTTTTTCCTTTTGGTCTGTTTCTTCTTTCACAACTGTGACTAATATGGAAATATGTTTTACATGGTAGCACATGCATAACCTATATCAAATTGCTTACCATTTTAGGAAGAAGGGAGGGGAGGGAGAGAGGGAGAAAAATCTTGGAACTCAAAATCTTGTAAAAAAAATGCTAAAAATTGTCTTAACATATAATTGGGAAAAAATAAAATACTATAAAAAAATTACAGAATCTCAGAGTTGCCAGAACCCTCAGAGTTCATCTAGTCCTACCTGCACCTGAACAAGAATCCACCTCTTCTTCCCTTTCTTCCATGAGCTTGTGAAATAGAGGATCAGAGACCACACTTGTCCTCCACCCTCTGCCTAGATTCTCAGATCTTGTGAATGCTGGGGTCCCAGAGATATACAGATTTGCTCTAGGCATCTCCCCTTTGGCCTTTCTAACTTATGCTTTCTGACAGTCCTGACTCCAGGGTTGTCTTTTAGAGATTCTGGATCAACTTCTGTCTTGACTGATACCTCCATCCTTGAGGGTCTACATCAATGAAGCACCCTCAGGGGTGGCTAGGAAGCCCTTACTTCTGTCCTCTGGAGATAGGCACAATAAGGTTAATACTCAAAGACATTGATCATGTTTCCTTGAAGTTTTTTCTATGATTTGACACAACCAAACCCCCACATGCCCACAGGGGCTGGGTAGCTCCTTAGAATAGGATGGAACAGATTTTGACCTATATAACTCAGCTGTGGATTGAGACTGAAAATCTAGGTTCCTTCCAAGGAAGGACCCTTCCCTGGGTACCAGAGTATGGATATATACGCCACTGTCCTGGCTGTGTCCACTAGACAAATGGGGAAGGACTGGGCTTAATCTCCTCAACCTTGTATGGAGGGACTAGAATCAAAAACCCATTCATTCTCCATCACAGAACACAGTGCTTAGCACATAGTAAGCACTTCATAAATGTTTTTTCATTTGTTCATTCGTTTTCCTAAGAATACTGATGTCCCCAGAGTCCCTGCTTCTGGGTTTTGGAACACAGAACACCTGAGGTCTGCTCCTGGTTCTACTCCTATGTCCTGTGTGACCTCATACAAATCACTTAAACTCACCAGGTCTCAGTTTCCTCCTCTGAAAAATGGGTATAATACTTGCTCAGCCTTGCATTGTGATGAGATGATAGATGTAAAATCACATTGAAAAGTATTAAATGCCATACCAATCAATGCAGAGGCTGTCCCAGATAGAACACCCTGGAAATTATTAAAATAGTACCCAAAGTGCCTCAGTGTGCTTCTGACCTTGAGAATGAGATCCAGATCCTATCCTCAAAGATATCAACTACCTGGGGATAAAAGATATAAAGAGATAAAAATCCCTCAAAAAAAGTCACTTAGCTTCCCTGGGTCTCAGTTTCCTCTTATGAAGAATGAAGAGGTTGGATTGGATGACCTGTAAGCCCATTTCAGCTCTAAGTGTATGGTTCTATGAACTTATAGCTTCCTGCAGAGAGTACATGTTGAATTCCTAGCCCATGCTGCAAGTGGCTAAGTGTTGCTCCAAAACCTGGTTTGCTGCCCTCCCCAAAAAAAGCTAACCACTTTCCCAGGAAGATGGGCATTTCCTTGATTAATCAGACAGATTTTATCTTTTAAAGCAGAAGTAGGTATGCATGGTGGTAGGTAGAGCAATGGTCCTGGAGTTAGGAAGACCTCCATTCAAATCTGGCCACAAACACTTACTAGCTGTGTGACCCTAGGCAAGTCACTACCTCAATTTCCTCAACCATAAAATGGGGTTAATAATAGCACCTACCTCCCAGAGTTGTTGTGAAGATCAAATGAGACAACATTTGTGAAAGTACTTAGTACAGTGACTAGCACATAGTAGGCACTTAATAAATGCCTCCTTCTTTCTATGAGGAGCTTATATGAGGAAAAGTTCATATAGTTTAAGGGAAAGCTTACTATCTGAGACAAATCAAAGTGGATATGAAGAAAACATTCCTCACATTCAGAGTTATCCAAAAGTGGAATGGGGTGACTCTGGAAGTAGTGTATTTCCCCTTTACTGGATATCTTCAAACAAAAATAACATGAGCACCTGATGGGCTGTGTAAAGATAGGAATGGGGGCTAGATGGATGGTAAACACTAACCATGTCACTTTAGCTTACCTCTTATTCTATTTCAAATTAATTTGCAACTAAGCCAGAGGTGATCTTGGGAATATCTAGAGTATAAGAACCTTAGATAGTTATCTGTAACATAAGGCTTTAATTTTCTTCAAGACGTAATTGTATAAGGGGCAGCTAGGTGGCACAGTAGATAGAGCTCTGGTTTTGGAGTCAGTCAGGAGGGCCTGAGTTCAAATCCGACCTCAGACACATGACACTTACTAGCTGTGTGACCCTGGACAAGTCACTTAATCCTGATTGCCTCATCAAAAAAAGCAAAAAAAAAAAAAAAGATATAATTGTATAAAAAGAAAGACCTACTCTGAGTCAGGGTGGGGGCCACTCTCTTCGGTTGGCTATCACTAAAGAGCTACCTGACTATTCTTATCAGGAAAAGTCTTTAGCCAGTCTACTCTAGCACACTGAAGCTGTGATGGCTTGGCTGGCCCTGAAGAGATGAGCCCAGTAGAGTAACATGCCCAGAAGAAACAATAGGACCAGTAGAGTCTGAGACCCACAGGAACCAACAGAATCAAATGAAGTAACACACCCAGAAGAGGTGCTAAGACCAGCAAAGCAATACACCTGCAGAGACTATATGCTAAGACCAATGAAGCAATGCACCCAAAAGAAATACCATGAACATAAAGAGAGCAGTTGTTGTTCAGTCATATCTGACTCTTTGTGACTTTATGTAGGGTTTTCTTGGCAAAAATACCAGAATGGTTTGCCATTTCCTTCTCCAGCTCATTTTACAGATGAGGAAACTGAGGTAAATTAGATTAAGTGACTTGCCCGGAATCACACAGCTAGTAAATGTCTGAGGCCAGATTTGAACTCAAGTCAAATCCTGACTCCAGGCCCAGCACTCTATTCACTGGGTCACCTCGATGACCCAATGAGACCAGTATAATGATATCATCAGAAGACATTGGAGGTGTGGATTGCCCCCTCCACATGTGGATTCCTAATGAATAATCCATATGCATGTTCATTCTCCCCAGTGATGCTGTATATATTTTTGGGAGTGTGTGTCAGAGGTTTATGGAGGGAATATTCTACTGAAAAAACCTTACTATGCTATTTCATTAAATGCTATCACTTTAAACTAATTGTGTTCTCTGGCTGATTAAAGAAAAAAGGAAACACACCAATGGGGACCAGTGAGCTATTGTTTTTAGTGGATGTGGACAAAGTGCCTTGAACCTAAAGTGACCGTTATTGGGGCTGCAATAAAGAAAGGGGCACCCCAGGTGCTACATGTATATACTCAGTGAGAAACAATTGGGGTAATTAAGTCATTAAGTCAATAAAATTTTATTAGTGATAACTATGTGCCAGACACTCTGCTAAGTGCCCCGTGCTAAATAGGAAACAGAAAAACAGTCCCTGCCCTCAAGGAACTTATAATCTACGTGGTGACAATACACAAAAGAAGGCTGAAAATGGTAGAGGAGGAAGGAGGGGCCAGGAAGGAAGGTAACTGATACACGGGCATAATGGAGAGGTCCAGAGAAGGTCAGCTGGGCGGGAATGTCGCAATGAAAGGGCACTGGATTTGGAGTGAGGAAAAACATCTGATGTGCTCAGTTTCACAACTTACTAGCTATGTAACTACAGACAAGTCACAATTTCTCTGATACTCCATTCTCTCATCTGTAAAATGGGGATAAGAGTGGCCGGATCTCTCTGGCACACATCAGATCTGCAGATGACACAAAGCTGGAAGGGAGAGCTAACACACAGAATGACAATCAGTATCTAAGAAGATCTCAAAAGGCTTATTGAATGGAATGATGAGCTGACTCTAATAAAATGGAGTTTAAAAGAGATAAATGTTCAAAGATGACTCTGAAATCAAATTGGCAAATGGCCGATGGGGGAGGTATGACTAAACAATAGTTTGTATGAAAAAGATATCAGAGTTTTAGAGGACAGCTAGCTCAAATTGATTCAACAGTGTGACATGGCCACCCCCAAAGCTAATGTTGTGTTAGACTTCATCAAAAGCGGCAGTAATGTAGAGGCAGTTAGGTGTCAAAGTGGATAGAGTGAGGAAGTCGTGGGTTCAAATCCAGCTGCAGACACTT
This sequence comes from Vombatus ursinus, assembly GCF_900497805.2. NCBI lineage: Eukaryota > Metazoa > Chordata > Mammalia > Diprotodontia > Vombatidae > Vombatus > Vombatus ursinus. The sequence goes on from NW_020954617.1 coordinate 4,977,857, forward strand.
ACTAACCATGACCTTGGGCAAGCCACTTAACCTCTGCCTTCCTCAGTTTCCTCAACTGTAAAATGGGGATAATAATAGCTCCTCCCTCCCAGAGTTATTGTGAGGATTAAATGAGATAATAATTGTAAAGTGCTTAGCATAGTGTTGGTACATAGTAAGCACTATATAAATGTTAGCTATTATTGTTACTATTAATGCTTGGAACAAATCAAATTAGAAAATGTACGTAAAAGGATTTTATACATCCTAAAGTGCTATACAATGTTAACTGTTGTTGTTTACTATTGTTGTAAACTAGAGAGGTCTCTCTGTTGTCTTTCCTTCATTTTTTTTAGAACTTTTTTTTTTTAGGGAATTGGGGTTAAGTGACTTGCCCAGGGTCACACAGATAATGTCAAGTGTTAGGTCTGAGGCCAGATTTGAACTCAGGTCCTCCTGTTTGGTCTGAGGCTGGATTTGAACTCAGGTCCTCCTGACTTCAGGGCCAGTGCTCTATCCACTGTGCCACCTAGCTGCCCCATCCTTCCTTCATTTTTGAAGAAGACCAGTGTCATCAGAGAGTGGCTCCCTCTGTGTGCTGTTCTGGTCAGAACACAGAGGGACCTCCTTAGTTAACCACAAATAAGTAACAATAAACATATCAAGAGTATTGACTCAGTTCTGGGTGCTACAATTTAGGAAGTCCATTAACAAACTTAAGTGTGTCAAAAAAAGGATTTTCAAAATGATGAGACCAGAGACCCTGCCATAAAAGGATTAAAGGACCTAGGAATGTTTAACCTGGAGAAGCGACTTATTGAGGATAGGACAATTGTCTTCAAGTATCTGAAGGTCTATCTTATTCCACTTGACTCTAGAGGGTAGTGCTAAAAGCAATAAGTGAAAGGTCCAGAGAGGAAGATTTTTGGCTTGATGTAAAGAAACACTTCCCAACAATTATAATTGTTGTAGAACTGGCTTCCCTGAAAGCAGGAGATGCATATCAGAGGCTAGATAATCCATCATTTACAGATGTTTTGATGAGGGTTCTTCCGTTCAGATTGGACTAAGAGGTCACTGACATCTCTTTCCACTCCCAGAACTGGGAAGCACTGAATTCTCATACTATTGACATCATAGGTTTGTTATGGGGACAAAATGGAATGATCTAGGTAAAAATGCTTTGTCGATCTAGAAGTTAACAGAATGGTAAACGATTATCATTTTGGAGGGCCAAATGAGTGCTCTAAGAACTCTGAGGAAGGAGAGATCATTATGGTTTGGAGCGATCAGAGAAAGCTTCACAAGGTAGCCCTTGTAATTGTGGCAGGAAGGACAAATGGGATTCAGACAGGCAAGGAGGAGTGGAAGGACATTCTAAATTTGGGGTCAGGGGAGGGTTTGAATTCAACTCATTTCAAAAACCGTTTATTAAGCACTGTGAAAGGTACAGTGAATACTGAGACAAAATTGAAACTGTCCCTGACGAAAGGTTAAAGAAAATGTGTTACTTGAGTGTAATAGATTACAGAAAATTACAGAAAAATTACAGTAAATAGAATATAACAGAAACAATAAATACAAAGAATTCAAAGAAGCACAAGAAGACTTATGTGAACTGAGGCAATGGGCAATAAGTAAAACCAGTATAGTGATAGGTAGGACCACAATGAAGTAAATAGAATAACTTCCAAAGCCCCAAACCAAGCTTGACCCCAAGAAGAGATGAGAGAATGCAGCTCCCTTCTTCATTTTGAGGGTAGAGAATAATATAGAGGCTCAATTTGTTAATTTTGCTAGACTGCTCCCCACCCCTTTCTTTTTTATTCTTTGCTATAAGGGATGGCTAACTGGGTAGATGAGGGAGGAGAGATACATTCAGAAATAAAGGTGATATATTTTTTAGAAGATAACAATAAAAATTAAAATTTTAATTTTAATTTTAATATTAAAAGATTTTTTAAAAAAGGAAACAAATCCCTGACCTCAAGGAATTTGAGGAAAGGATTTCAAGATGGAACTGAGAGTTGGTCAGCCTGAATGGAGCAGAAGGTTTTTTTGTTTGACAATAGCTGAAGGCACTATTGGGGCTAAGGTTCGACCCCCCAAAAAACCCAAACCATAAGACAAGACCCCTGCTAACAAATAATCTTAAAATGATTGATGTTAAGCCTTGAACTGGTCAAGATCTCCTTGGTTCATGGCCTCCCATTTGCACAGGGAATGAGGATTGTGCTCAAAGTCATCACAGAAACAACCTCTAACCTCCCCTTTCTGTCTCCAAGTCCGTACTTCATCGTTGTTCTCTTCCCAGGGAATCAGCAGCCTCATGCTCTCTTGTTCTCTCCCATCCAAACTTAATCCCAGTAAAGGCTCATCTGAACTCACTCCCCTTGAGATATATTGTAAATGGCTAAAAAAAAGCCTAAATTATTGTGCCTTTCTTCAACACACACACACACACACACACACACACACACACACACACACATGTAGAATGGGTGCCCCAGGGTTCTGTTTTGACCTCTGCTCTGCTCAACAATTTTTTTCGGGGACTTGGATGAAAACATAGATACCATGCTTTTCAAATCTACTAAGGACAGGAAGGAAGCTTGGATGGATACAGGACTGATATCTACAAGGATTTCAGCAGGCTGGAAGAATGGTCTAAATCTAACAAGAGGAAATATAATAGGGATCAAAGGGATAAATATAAAGTTATCCACTCAGGTTCAGAAAATCAATTGCAAGGGGCAGCTAGGTGGCACAGTGGATAGAGCACCGGCCCTGAAGTCAGGAGGACCTGAGTTCAAATCCAGCCTCAGACCAAACACTTGACACTAGCTATGTGACCCTGGGCAAGTCACTTAACCCACCTGCCTAAGCAAAAAGAAAAAGAAAAAAAAAGAAAATCAATTGCACAAGTAGGAGACTGTATGAGATTTGGCTTAGCAAATGGCTCATATGAAAAAAATTTAGGGGGGACTTTACTGGCTTAAACTACTGAAATGTTTCTACAATATAAAGTAGCAGCCAAAAAAGCTAATGTAATCTTGAGCTTTTGATCCCCCAACTTAATTCACATTTGATGTTTCCCTCTCCCTCACCCCTCAATTCCAACTCTACAATGTGGCAAAAGGGCAAATTTGTTGTCAGAAAATACACCATGAATGCAGCTTCCTCCAGCTCTAAGGGCAGAGTAGGGGAAAGAGGAAAGGAGTCCATACTGGTAGGAGCTCTGTGAGGAAAAGAACCCTTTCCTTTTCATAAGAGTCAGGGGAGAAAACCACTGTTGGGTGGAGAGGTAAGAGTGTCAGTTAGTCAGTCAATGAATTCATGTGGTTGTGAATATTTTGCATTTCTTCTTTTGAGAACTGTTTGTTCACATCCTTTGACCTTTTTTGGAGAATGGCTATTAGTTGTGTGTGTGTGTGTGTGTGTGTGCGTGCGTGCGCGCACACATGCGCGCATGGGCACATGTGTATTATTTATATATCTTGGATGCTAGACCCTTAGCAGGGAAATTTTTATACACACTTTTTCCCATTCAACTACTTTCCTGCTTATCCTAGATGCATTAATTTTGTCTGTGCACAAGCTTTTTAGTTTCATGTGATCAAACTTACCTATTTCATCTTTTGTAATTGCCTCTATCTTGTTTGGTTAAGAATACATCTCCTACCCATAACTGTGAGAAGTATATGAACTGCTTCTCTTCTAATTTTGTTTATTAAAACTCATCATTAATATTAATATTGCAAATCCAAAAGTATATTGTGAAATATGGTATAAGATGTTGGTTGAAACCTAATTTCTGCCAGACAGCTTTCCAGTTATATAAATAACCATCTATACAATATAGCCCTCTAACAGAATGTAAGGTCCTAGAGGGCAAGGTTTTTTTCTTCTTCAATTTTTGTCTTTGTTACCCCAGAACCTGGCCCATAATGGGCATTTCATAAATGCCTGCTGGATTGGATTGGATTGGATTGAGCAGTTTTCCTTGGTTTTACTGCTGATCTTTTATGAGCTGCTACAATTGCTTTATGTCAGACAAAGTGAGGATCTGAGCAGAGGTGACATCTTACTTCCTGGTGGATGTTAACTGTCCACTGGGAAACTAAGTGGCTCCCCATCCTTGGATACCCAGAGTAGCCCCTCTCCACCTACTGACACTGTTGGTGACTTCAGCTGCAAATGGGTGAAGAGGTGAGGACCCTGCTTCCTAAATGCAGACCAGATCTTTACTCTGCTATGACACAGTGAGGAGACCAGGACTTTCTTTTAAGCTGGCACTTAAGCCCCCACGGAGCCTCATCAGCCAGTAGGGGAGTGATCGATATTTACACCCCAGCTCCCACTCAGCTCACAGGGGAAAGCTCTCATAAATCCACATGCCATGGCAAACAATTAAAAGAAGACCAAAAAAAAAAAAACCTCGCTACCCAGTCAGAGTGCTCAGAATTGAGGAATTACAAGGTGGTGGCATGAAAAAATTATATAAAAATCTATTTTTACATCATAATAATGTGTTTTCATACGGGCAGTAATTTCGAGATGTGCAGTAAAGTGGCTTTTACATCAGGCAGAATCAGAGTTTATAGGCAATCGGTGCTTTTATCTGGGAAAATATAACTCACTTGTCCCTAAGCCATTCATCCTGAAGGCAATGTCCCGTCATCTCCCGGGACATCATCGTTAGTGCAGGAATAATTGGACGATTAAAGAGTTGGCCTTCTGGCCACTGGGAATCTCTCACCGAATCATCTAAACAGGTCCCCAGCTTCTCTCCAAAGGGTGGGACAAGTTAACATCATAGAAGGAAGTATCAGGCAGATGGAGACGGGAGGATGCTGGTAATCAGTGAGCAAGTGGGGCCTTGGGCCTCTCTTGGGAGAAGGGAGTGAGAAGATGAGGAAGTTGCTGAGACAGAGAATATTAAAACATCAGAATCTATGCACTGGGCCCAACCTAAAGACCCCAGAATGAGGGATATTACCCCATGTCTTACCAGGGTTCTGTCCCTGGTAGAAGTATAAAATGGAAGCTTAGAGGCAGCTGTGTGGCTTGTGGAAGTCAGCTGTGGTAGAGCAGAAAGACCACTCTATTAGGAGGCAGGAGACCTAGATTCAAATCCTGATTCTGTCACTAAACAGGCTTCTACCCTTATCATTTCTCTGGGCTTCAGTTTCCTCAACTATAAAGAAGAGATTGGATTTAATGATCTCTAAGCTCCCTTCCCACTCAGACATTCTATGAGGCCATAGATCTCCTACCTCAGAAGTTAAGATATTCTAGCCACCCACTGGTTGATTTCCACTTTTTGTGTCATCTCATTTCTACACAAACCACATCCTGACTGATGTGGTCATTGCCTAGACAGGTCTCTGTCTACAACAACATTTGGAAACATTGCTGGAAAAAGGGAATCCAAACAAAGGTACCTTTTGTAGAACCTCCCTGCCTCCTAATATTCTCCCCTTCCCTCCCAGATGATAGGGTAGTCACCTTGACTTTGAAATTGGCTGCAGATTGGAGAAGTCCAAGAAAGGCCAGTGCTGCCTGTATATCAATGGCCACTTATATTGTACGTGAAGTGATTTCAGAAACTTAAGGAAGATTACCTTGGCCAAAGAGCTCCCCTCTCCCCACCTCCCCAACACCACCACCACCAGAATATAAGCAATCCCATCATGTCTTTGCATTAAGACTTGAGATACACAATGGCAGCTTCAAATCCTGCCTCTGACACCAATCTGCTGGATGACCCTGGGCAAGTCACTTAACCTCTCAGATATCAAGGCAGCTCTTTAGGACTCTAAGGGTCAGAGAAGGTGCTGACTGGCATTAGTAGGTGTAGATGGGAAAGCAGAAGGAATAACCTTGAGGGAAGGGTACAAAGGTAAATTTTGGGGAGGGAGGAAAGGCTAGATATAGATTCAGAGCATGGGGCACTGCATGATGAGCCCAGGCTTGGGGAAAGGAACCACAGTGAAGAACTCAGGGTAGCCAAGGCTGTGAATATGAGGGCTCTGGTTATCTGGGAGAAGGAGCAGAGGTTCACCAGAAGGGGGATAAAGAGATGGGGGCTGGATCTGGAGCTGGTCAGATTTGGATCTAGTTGACCAGCTAGATCCAAAGAATGATGAATTATGGACCACAGGGTCATCAGGTTAGAGCTGGGAGGAACTTCAAAGACGACCTAGCCCAATCCACTGGCTTTATAAACGAGGAAACCAAGGCCCAGAAAAGTGAAATGACTTTCACAAAGTCACACAAGTAATAATGACATGGATGTGGTACTTTAAGGGTTGAAAAGCCCTTCTCATATATTTTCTCATTTCAGCTTTACAATAACCTTGGGAGAGAGGTGCTACAGGCATTACTACTCTCCTTTTAACAGATGAAGAAACTGAGACTCAGGGGAGTTAAAAACTTATCCAAGGTCCCATGGTAAATGTCAGAGGCAGGGTTTGCACCCAGGCAATCCCTTAAGTCCAGTGTTCTGTCCACTATGCTGCAATGCCTCCCAAGTAGCAAGGAACAAAGACAGCGTTCAAACCTAAGTCTCTCTCTCTCTCTCTCTCTCTCTGCCTTTTCTCTGTCTCATTTTCATTCTCTCTCTCTTCTCTCTTCCCTTTTTCTCCTTCACTCTCTTGCTCATTCTTTCACTCTCTCTCTTTCCCCTCTCACTCTTTCATTCTCTCTCTCCCCTCTCATTCTCTCTGTTTTCATATGGAGAAACTGAGGACCTAGGAGGTTAACTGACCTACCCAAAGTCTTATGCCTAGTTACTGGCCATGATAGGCCATTAGCTCATTCTCAGAGATCTAGAAAAATAACTGCTCTGGAGTTACACAGATTGAGAAGGGACGCCTGAGGACCAGAGATAAGAAAGGGCGAGATTGTATTGCAGGGAATTGGAGTACACTGATATCATTGGGCACAGACAAGACTCCTCTACGCAGATAGTGTCATTTTTCATCTTTGTATCCGGAATGCTTAGCAGAATGCCTTGCACATAATAGATGCTTCATAAATGTTTGTTGAACTGAATTGAATTGGGCAATCTATCTGACTGAGGCTGATCACTGATCAACACCCAGGCAGCCATTGAGTTTTGCCCACCGGCTCCCCAGCTGCCTGCAAAGCTGTGAGTGTGTACAGACTCTTCTGTTCATGGAGGTTTTGGAGAGCTCCTGTTTACTTTGCCGGCCCCAGGCTGGGGGTTGGTGAGTGGGAATGGCGACCATGAGGCCTGAGGGAAGAGATATGGGACCATGGATCAAAGTCAGCCTGGAAGGACGTCTCCAGTGTAGGGCCACAGAGCTTGAAATCTCTAGTCCAGGTCAATGGCTTGAATGGAGGCCTAGATAATAGGCTCATCAGATTTGTAGATGACCTGAAGAAGGAAGGATGGCAACCACTTTGGGCAACAGAGTTTGGATGCAAAAAGCTCTCAGGTAAAATGATGGGCCAAACGTAATAAGAAGAAATTGTCTTAATACTTTGATGGATCCTTATCATCAGTGCTAGAAACCCTCCACTGTTCCCTGATTAGGACCTATTCTGGCCTTCTCATCCACCATGATTCTTCGGTTCTCCCCTAAATCCTCCAAGAAGTCTTTCTCTTTTATCTTCAGTATTTTCAAATAGATACCAGTGCAGTGTCTCAGCTGTTCATCTGCTACTCCTCCATTTTTTTTTTTTGAAGAACTTCACAGTTTGCAAAGCATGTCATGCACATGATCTTACTGGATTCTCACAACAACCTGGTGAGGTAGACACTGCAGGTAGTATGACTACCGCTTGACAGGTGGGCATAATGAGGCACAGACAGGTCAAATAACTTGCCCCTAGTCACACAGCTAGAATGTGTGAGAGCCAGGAACTGCTCCAAGGTCTCCCAGCACTATGTCCAGCGCTCTTTTTAAAAAGCTGAATTGAGCTTTTTATTCATCATATTACAAAAAATAATTACTCACAAAGACCAATGCTCATGTCATCACCAGTTTTAGAGCTGGAAGGGACTTCAGAGGTCCTCAAGCCTAACACTCTCATTTTGCAGATGAATAAACTGAGGCCTAAAGGGGTTAAGTAATTTGACTGGCTATTAAGTGTCTAAGGAGGGATCCTGTACTCTATGCCCTACACCACACTTTCTTGACTTCCTCTCTCTTCTTCTCCTTGACAGCTGTGTCTGCAGAAGCAACACCGCCAGCAAGGGCAGTACCCACTGCTGGGGCATATCCCCTGACTCCTATATTGCAGATGCGACTTTTAATGTTTACGTTGCAAAGAGCTTTTGCCAACAAATTGGGCCAGAAGTGTTCAATGGCTACACCTGCTACTGCTAATGAGTGCATTAATTTTATGCTCTGTGAGCTGGACCTCATTGTACTGAAGCATGAGGGCACTCTAGATGCAGCAGAGTTCCAAGATGGCCATTTCAGGAGATGGGTTCAGGGAGACTGTTGCTGCTAGAGTTGCTGACCCCTGTCTGCAGTGAGGGTTCACACCTCCTGGGCCTTCACTTCCAAGGAAGAACCAGTCACCTCACAGGAAAGAGCCAGTACTCTTTCCACTAAACCGTTTCCTTGAAGTATCAGTCATTTGTTTTTTCTTAGTAGGAGGCAGCTAGGAGGTGGTGTAGGTACAGTCAGGAAAATCTAAGTTCAAATCCCTCCTCAGAAACTTACTAGCTGGTAACCTTCCATAAATCTCTTAACTTTCTGTCAGCCTCAGTTTCCTCAACTATAAAATGAGGATAATAATAGCACCTAACTCTTAGGGTTATTGTGAAGAACAAATGAAGTAATGTTTATGAAGTGCTCAGTACAGTTTTTGACACATAGTAGGTGCTTAATAAATACTTCTTTCCTCAAATGATTTTCTAAATCCCTATATACCTCCCTTTCTTTGTTCATATGGGAATAGGAAAAAAAAAACACTACAGTTGATCATGAGTGGATTAGATGGCCTTGGAGAAACTGAGCTTTTTTTAATGACCAGAAGCTTCCCATGAAAGCAAAGACCTATATTTAAAATTTTTTTTTTAATGAACAAAAATCCACCTTCTTTCCCTCCCACTTCCCTCCCTACTCAATTACAAAAGAAAGAAAAATAAAGTCTGGTAACAAATATGCATAATCAAACAAAACAAATTCCCCTTTGCCCGTGTCTAAAAATATTTCTCAATTTGAATCTGTACCCTGAGTCCATGACCTCTCTGTGAGGAGGTAGGTAGGATGTTTCACTAAGTCCTCTGAAATTATAGTTGGTCAATTTATCGATCAGATTTCTTAAGTCTTTCAAAGTTGTTGTTTTTGTTTTACAGTGTCGTTATTGTGTGTCATTCTCTTGGTTCTAGTCACTTCTGCATCAGTTCATACAGGTTTTCTCAAGTTTCTCTAAAATTATCCCTCCCCTTTATCATTTTTTACAGCCCAGTTGTATTCTGCTCCATTCATATACCATAATTTGTTCTGCCATTCCCCATCTTTTTAACACCAACATTCTATCAGTGTTGCTGGATGGTAGGAAGTCATTCAATACAGAAGTCTCTGAAGAATGAGAAATCAGTATCACCCAGAGGGCAGCGGAGAAGCATGTGTCAGGTGTGTGCAAACTACATATAACATATAACCACTGAAGATCTTCAGAGAAGAATAGTGAAAATAGATGTCCTTTGTATGATGAGAAGAAAAGATGGGCTGGTAATGTTATGAGAGCAAGGAATGGCAGATGGACAGTCAAAGTGCCACACTGGTACCACTGCAATGTCAGGAAAAATTGGTGAAGGTCTCCATCATGCTGAGAGGACTTCCCCTGTGCCACAATCATGGACAAGAGTTATATAGGCTGGACAGGATCATAGGATCATCAAGATAGAGATGAAAGCAACTTTAGAGGTCATTTAATTCACCACCCAATTTGACAGATGAAGAAACTGAGGCCCAGGGAGGATAAGTGGATTGCCTAAGGTTACACATGTGTTAAGTGACAGAGCCTGGATTTGGATCCAGTTTATTTGACTCCAAACCCAATGCTTTTCCCACTATATCATACTGCTCCTCATGAATTGCAACCTGCATTGTTGGAGGCAACATCCAAATCAGTGTCACAGATACATGTGAGTTTTTGAATAGGCTTTCCCCCACCCCCAGAGAAAGAAGTTGCTCCTCACTCCTAGAATACTGTTACCCTGGTCTCTTATTCCTGCTGAATATTAGTGATGGAGGAGGGAAGAACTCATAAAAAGGGAGAGAGGAAGGTAAACATCAGGGCCGTGGTTGCCTTAAACTGAGTCTTCCACTCTTGAGATGTGACAAACACTCCTCCCTTGTCAGTCACACTGTGTCCTCAGTCATATATTTTATGCCTCTTCTCATATGCAAATCATCACTGGTAATGTGCTGTAACCCACTAACACCCACCATTCATCATTTCATTGCCCCTTGGGTCACCAGCCAATTTTTCATCTTCAGTCACAGGTGTTCCATGATTCTGATCCATCCAGATTCACTGGGAGAAGAGTTACTTCAGTATGAATGAACGAATGAAAAGGCAGTTATTAAGCACTCACTAGGGGCCAAGCCCTGTGCTAATTGCCAGAGATACACATAGAAAAAGCAGGACAATTCCTGCTTTCAAAGAGCTCATATTCTAAAGCCCTAAGGATGCTACAGAGGGACAGATGGCAAGGCCCAGAGGAGCCCTTAGCTGATGCCAGTAGTTTGGATGACTGTTCTAGGGGTCTCAAAGATGTAGAGGCAGGGCATATGGTAAAACTTGGAAGATCTTAGAAAGCAGTGCCAGGGCATATGGGAAGAAATAGAGCTGGTGACTCAACTCATCTAAACCATGTGAGAAATTAAGCAATCTAAGTGGGTTCTAATCATAGAGGAGAAAGGGGGAAGATAATAGGGGAAGGGTCCCCCCAGTGGTGGCTGGTTTTCCCACTGGTTGACCCAGATGGGTACTTCAAGGAGTCATGATTTTGTCAATGTGTGTTCTACCCCCATCAACCCAGATGAGAAACCCTCCACAAATTAGGAGATGGTCTACAACTGTGGCGTCAAACTCAAATAGAAACCTATCCCTGTAGGCTTCATATTAGCTTATAAAACCACAAATTAACATTATCTATGTTCTATTATATTTTTATTTATTTTGTTAGACATTTTCCAATTACATTTTCATCTGGTTGGGGGGTTTTCTCTAGCTGCTCATGGCCTAAGGCAGCAACACCTCTAGACTACAAGATTTAGGGTTTCTGGAATCAGAGATTTAGAACTAGGAGGGACCTTAGAGGTTTTTAAATACTTGTTCAGGTCTTTCTTCTTGACACTGTGGGATTGGACTGCTGTACCAAGAGCCCCATCTGCTACGACTTAGTAGGTCCAAAAGCAAAAATTAAGCACTCTATGGACAACTTAGCCATGACCCTCTTCTAGCTCAGCTAGGTTAGTTCTTGGACAATAAACATCCAGGCCATCAGAATCACATACTCAAAAGACTTTCTACCTGGATGGGTAGGACCAGCTAGAGCTTGTCTTAGCCTTCAAGAACTGAGGGTCACCTCCATGCCACAAATGGGCATCAGAGCAAAAATTTAGCGGAGACACAAAGACCCTGAGGAGCTGAGATTTCCAATGGTGTGGGGAGCTTAGCATGGGGATTCTCTCCACCAATGCAGATCACAACCCATATATGGCTAAGCAGATGAGCCCAGGAAGATACTTGAGGCACATAGAGATTAATTGACCTGCCCTAGAGTCACGCAAGTGGAATTTGAATTCAGTCTTTCTGACTCCAAGCCCAGTATTTTATGTACTGTGTCACACTGCTTCTATACCAAGAGAATACTGGTGTTGTAAAGATAGACTTGCAGTGGTGAGCAGTTTGGGATAGTAGAAGGATAACAGATGTAAGGCTAGCAGGAACCTTAGAAGTTATCAAGTCCAACCTCATTATTTTTTACAAATAAGGTAACTGAGGGTAGTTAAATGACTTGCCCAGGGTCAAGTGTCTGTGACTTGTACTAGTCAGACATCAGTAAGTTGTCCAAGGCAGGATTTGCACTCACTCAGACAATTCAGTTCTGGACTTAGGTTATTGCCATTGAAAGAGGGTGAAAGTGAGGTGACTCAAAATCATGCCATATGAGAACTAGTTAAAGGAATTGGAGAGGAAAAGGCCAAGGAAGGACATGATGCCTCTGCTCAAGCATTTGAAGGGCTATCATACGGAAGATCAGTAAGGCTTTTTTCTGCTTCAGAAGGCAGAACCAGAACAAAGGATATAAGTTGCCAGATTTCATCTTGATGTAAAGGGAAAGTTCCCAAAAATTAGAATTGTCCAAGAATAGAAGGAGTTGCCCAAGGAGGTAGTAAGTTTTCCATCACTTAAGGAGCTGTTATAAGGGGCTTAAAAGAGACGATAGATCACCACTTTTTAAGAGTGTTGTAGAGGGTGTGGGCTTAAAAGTCCAAGCCTCTGAAGTTCAACTAAGAGGTTCTAGGAGTCAGCCTCATAGTTTAGCCGTGGGCTGATATGGAGTCCTATTTTGGTAGTTTACAAAGCAGATGTGCTATGTAACTGACCTAGCAGCTCCACTTCCACATGGGAGAAAGTCCTGCAACATCTCTCTGGATTCGCCAGATTTTCTCCAGATTATTCAGCCAAGCATTTATTTACTTCAATGTTTCTCAATCTTTTTGGTTATGGGACCCCTTTGCACTCTTAAAAATTATTGAGAACCCCAAAGAGCTTTCATTTGTATGGGTTACAACTCCTAATACTTATCATATGAGAAATTAAAACTGATAATTTAAAAAAATTCATTCACTGTAAAATAATAATACATCTGTTACATATTAACATAAATATCATATTTTTATGATGAATGAAAATAAATCTATTTCACATATGTACATACGTAGGAAATATTTTTTGGAAATGTATATATTGTGTGAAATATTTCACAAAAAATTAGTGAGAAGAGTGGCATTATTTTACATGTTTTTGTAAATATCCGTAGTGCCTGGCCTAATAGAAGATAGTTGGATTCACATATCTGCTTCTGCATACAATCTGTTGCAGTATGTTGTTTTTATTTTATATATATATATAATATATATAATGTTTTATTTTCCCAATTACATGTAAAATAATTTTAACATTCTTTTTTCAAATTTTGAGTTCCATATTGTCTCCCTCCCACTCCTCACCCCCCTCATTGAGAAGGCAAGCAATTTGACATAGGTTATACATGCGTAGTCATGCAAAAAATATTTCCATGTAAGTCATGCTGTGAAAGAAAACAACAAAAAAATTGGTGGAAGTATATTAAGGAAATCTGGCTTCCCACAATTATGTAGTTGGAAAAGGAAGGAATACTTTAATAGGCAAATAACTTCTTAGTATTATTATGAAAACAATTTTGACCTCAATGACCCCTTGAAAGGATCTCAGGGAATTTGAGAACCCCTGATATACTTTATTTCATGCATTGCACTAGATACAGATTACAGAGACAAAAATAAGAGTCCCTGCCCTCAAGGAGCTTACATTCAATCAGGACGATCAATAGGTGTACGTAAATACGTACAAAATAGAATGCATGGTCATTTCAAGAGGAGCATCCCCAGTTGTGGAGATTTAGGAGAGCCTCATATAGGAGGTATCATCTGAGTCAAGCTTTGATGGAAACTAGGAATTCTAAGAGACAGAGGTGAGTAGAGAGTGCATTTCAGACATGAGGTCAGCCTGTATAAGAACATAGAGATTAGAAATGGAATGTCACATGTGAGGAGGAGCAAGGCAGCTCAACTCTAGTCAGATGGCACAGTGGATAGAGTGCTGGGCCTGGAGTCAGGAAGACTCATCTTCCCGAGTTCGAATCTGAGCTCAGACACTTCCTAGCTGTGACCTGGGTAAGTCACTTAACCCTGTTTGCCTCAGTTTCCTCATCTGTAAAATGAGCTGGAGAAGGAAATGGCAAACCACTCCAGTATCTTTGCCAAGAAAACCCCAAATAGGATCACTGAGTCAGCTTTTGAGAGACAGCATAGGAGAGTGCTGAGAAGACCGGCCTTGGAGTCCAAAAACTCAGCTTTGAGTCTCTTAGTTCTGATATTTATAAGCTATTCATCCACTTAACCTCTCTGAGCCTCATTCTCCACATCTGTGAAATGAGGATGATAATATTTGTACTATGTCCCTCACAGAGCTGTTGAGTAGTAAGTCTGTTATAAATCCTAGAGTACTATATAAATGTGAATTGTTACAATTATTGAGCTTGGCCCCAATCTGTCCCACTTTATGAGGCTACACTCTATTTCATCCTTTCATTGGTTTCTTCCTTTTTAACCCTCTCATCCACCTCTATCTCCCTCTGCCTAAATTTTACACATAGCCTCTATCCATCTCAGCATCTATTTTTTCATCTCCTAATCTCTATATCTCTGATTAGTTTTCTACTGAAGATATTAAACTAGCCCTTTGTGATCCAGGGGACACATATAGCAATCAGTCTCTACACCTGCACTGTGACATGAAAGCTAAATTTTCAGTTCAAGCAAAGACAGACTCTCTCTACATCAAATAGCTGCCATGCTGACCTCTGACTGTGCAGGATTGTAACACTGAGTAACACGGCCTCATTTTCTGGAAGGCCAGGTAGGTTAGAATTCACCCCACCCCTCCAGGGTTCTCCAGTACCTTTATGGGGTTTGGGGTGTCTAGGCTCTCTGAAAATGGGCCCAGCCCCCACCAATGCTATTCCCCCAACTGTATGGGGGTCACCTGTACCCCAGTGCCATTGAGTCACTTATAGTCAGATTAGCTTTTACACAAAAAATATGTACTTCAGAACACATGATCACAGACATACAAATTTATTCCCCCAACATGTGGGGGGAGGGGGATAATCTCTCTACCACCACTACCACCTAGGTCTCTGGAGAGAGAAGTGGAATTATTAGGTTCGTGGCTGAGCTCAGTTTCTATAAAGTTCTCTCTCAGTTCCAAGTCCCAAAGCCCCTTGGGCTTGCGTCCCAGGGCTTCCTGGGGCCTCCCTGCCAGGCTGGCTGGCTGGCTGCACCATCCTGCCAGGAATTCTGTCTTCAAGGTCATCATGGCTTGCACACTCAGATCCCTTGAGGATCACCTGAAACTACTGAGGACAAACACAGAACAAAAGAATACCTCCAGGCCTGTTTCTGGCAGAAGAGGGAGAGCAGGGGAAGTGCTTCCCTCTTACCAGCTCCATTCATGGCCTTCATGGAGTTACCTTCTGGACATAGCAGAGAAAAGAGGTCAGAAGAGAGTGATCAGCTCAGTCTTGCCAGTCTTAAAGATGCTGGCAGCTAATCAAAGGAGGCTATCCCTATCCACACTCAGAGATCTCCTTGTTAGACAACCTGGACATGCTCCGAAGACCCCTCAAGGGTGTCTCCATGTTAGCAGAGACAAGCCCAGGTTTCAGGATCATAGATCCAGAACTGGAGGATTTTCCCTCCCCCATTTTACAGAAAAGGAAACTGAGGCTGAGGAAGGTTAAGAGACTTGCTAAAGGTCAGGCAGGTAGTAACAGAGGTTGTATTTGGGTTCAGGTTCTCTGATTCCAATGGCAGCACTCTTTTTACTGCCTCTGGGCAGCTAGGTGGTGCAGTGGATAGAGCACCACATCCAGAGTCAGGAAGACCTGAGTTCAAATTTGGCCTCAGACACTTCCTAGCTGTGACCTGGGCAAGTCACTTAACCCTGTTTGCCTCAGTTTCCTCATCTGTAAAATGAGCTGGAGAAGGAAATGGCAAACCATTCCAGTATCTTTGCCAAGAAAACCCCAGATGGGGCCATGAATTGGACACGACTGAACAACCACCTCTGCCTCTAATTTGCTGTGTGTCCTTAACTCCCTGAGCCTCAGTTTCCACATCTGTAAAATTAAGATTGACCCAAATAATCTCTGGGGCTCCTTGTAGCCCTAACACACTAGGATTCCGGGATTCCCCCATCGCTGTACTCACTACCTGCCAATCACCACGAAGTCATGGATTCACGGACCATTAGAGCTGAAAGGGACCTTAGAGATCATAGGCCAACCTCCTCATTTTACAGATGAGAACACCGAGGCAAAGAGTCTCTCCCAGAACAGACCTGGGCTTGGGATGAGAGCGCTCTGCGTCGGAGCGCCACCCTTCATCTCAACCTTTGGGCCAAGAGGGCAGCTGAGGCACTCGAAGGGGAACCAGGGACAGAGATGGACAAGCATCCCACGAGTCCTGCTTCTCAATTCGGTGCTGTGTCCACTGCGGACCTTCCAAACCCCAGCAGCCTCGGCCAAAAGAAAGCTGCGTTGAATGGGCTCCTCACCCTCGCCCCCGATGTCCCTCCAGCCCCTCCCCCCCCGCCCCAGCTTTGCCATTCTCCCCACAGGCTGGGCCAGAGCCGCCTCCCCGGGGCAGTCCCTCCCTAGCTCCCCCTGGGGAGGGGGTGCAGCCTGTCTTCCCCTTCCCAGGCGGCGGCGGCAGCGGCGGGGGCGGGGGCAGGCGTGGAGCCCGTGTTCCCCCACAGTGATTTCATGCCCCATAAGACGGGCAATCAAAAATAATAGACACACAGCAACCTGCCGGCGGCCTCGCTGCTGCAGCTGCTGAGGTGGCTGCTAGGGAAATAAACCAATTCCCAGCCCTGGTTGGGAGAAATAACAGCATCAGCGAGGAGCAGCGTCTCGGTCTGCAAAGCCCCAGCCAATAAATGGGCTAAAAATAAGCAGCCCTCTCTCCACTGCGGTTCTCAGCCTCCTTTCCCTGAGTTTAGCTTGCAATTACCCATCCCAGCTGTCTCTCTGCTCCCCCTCCATCCCCTTCCCCCACCCTCTTCCCCCCTTCCCCCACCTCCTCCCCCTTTGCCAACCCCCAGCACTCCTCCTCCAGCCTTGGTCCACTGCTCCCTGGCATGCCCAGTAGACATGCTGCTGCTCCTGCCAGGGAGGCACGCACAAGTAAGATTCCTTCTCTTCCTTCTCGAACTGGGTTAGCCTATAGCCCAGCTAGCTGTCCACCCCCTGATGAGGGTGGAGCTGAGTAGTGCCCATGGATAAGGCGCTGGCAGGGGGAAAGGGCAGGGGGCAGGTTGTGGGGAGGTAGAGACAGACAGAGAGGGAGGAGGAGAGAGACAGAGACAGAGCCAGACGAACAGTGAGAGACAGCAGCAGACAGACGGAAAGACGGAGAAGAAAGAGGGAGAGAAAGAGAATCAGATTAAACGCTTATAGAATTGAATTGAAAAGGAGAGGAAGGCAGTGGAAGGAGGAGAAGGAAAAGAAGGGAGAAGGCAGAGAAGTGAGAAAGAAGAGAAAGAAAAAAAGAGAAGAGAAAGATGAAATGAGGAGTAACATTGTGGCAAAGGTCCTCATTGAGCACCTCTAACAATTATCTCAGGTGCCAATGACCACAACAGGTATGTAGTTGGAATAGAGATGGGACTTGTGATTTCATTGATACAGGGAACTCTCAAGTGAGGAAACTCCCTTTACCTGTGCAAGTGAACACATTCTCTGCAATGTATAGTCTTACTACCTATAGAACTGAGACATTAAATGACTTGCCCAGGGTTACAAAGCTGGTATGTGTTAGGGATGGGACTTGAACCCAGTTCTTCTGGGCTCAAGGCCATCTCTCTAGTCGCTATACTGTGCTGTGATTATATTATTTACCCTCATTTTATAAATGATGAAAATCTTTGAACTCCAGCTTAGCTAAACTAAGACTTCAGACCCCAAGCCTGGCAAATATTCCAGTACACCACACTGCCTGCTCATTAAGAAAAGGCCCTTGGGCAGTCACCAGAATTAGCCACTCCTTAGGTTTGAATTCCACTGATAGATGGTCCTTCTTTTTAGTCCAGATGACATCATTTTGCAGCTCACTTGGCTGACAGAGGAAAGCTGTCAATCAACTGATCTCTCCCTGCCATAGCTTATAATAACAATAAAGCTTCTCTTTCTGATCTGATACAAGTTGGCACTGAAAAGTCGGCTATGGTCTGGTAGGAAACTTTAAGGTATGAAAGATGCCCAGGTTTTGAGCAAGGGAGGTATGTGTGGTCACACACCTCCCTTGGGGTAGGGAGCTCATGCCAGGCCCCTCATTAACCTTCAATGATTATTACTCATTGCCTGCAAGATAAAGTCCAAAGTCCTCAAAGGCCATCAGAAATTGTGGAGCCTCTGTATGTCTTAGCTATTATCTTCCACTGCGCCTTTATTCTAAGCCTCAGGGATAGCTCCCCCCTCACTGTGCCTTTCCCACATACAAAACTCATTATCGCCTCCTTCCCTCTGCTTATGCTGGGTTTTTTTTGTTTTGTTTTGTTTTTGCCTAGGGTGCCCTTCCCTTTGCCTCATTCTTTAAGGTTCACCTTTTCCATGAAGCCAAGTAGAGAATCTGAGGCCATGTTGCAGGAAGCAGTTCTTGGGAGAATGGGGCAGTTTGGGTTGAATGTGTCAAGACCACTGAGGTCACCTTGGGAGTATTCTTTGGCTGACAGAGAGGCTAAGATGGAGGTGGTGGTGTTGGTGGTAGTGGTGGTGGTGTACACATTTAGTGAATACCATCTGGGGAGGCCAGAGCCAAGACTAACACCTGTTAGCCTTAATTAATCTGTAGCTGATAGGTTAAGACTAAGAGGAAAGGAGATCATACAATTCAGGGGTTCTGAACCCTTTGGGGGACTGTAGGTAGATTTGGGGGGTCTGTGAACTTGGATGGAAAAGATATCTTTTAATTTCAGTGTAATTGGTTTCCTTTGTAATCCTATGTATCTTACAAATTTAAAAGCATTCGAAGTGATCCATGGGCTTTATCAGACCGACAGAGGAGTCTATCACACAAACAAGGTGAAAAATCCTTTACCAGTTCAATATTTCCTTATCCTATTTTTTTTTTTTTTTGGTTTTCATGAGGAAATGGAGGCTTGGAGAGATTTAGCAACTGGTTCTAAATCACTAGTAACCTAGCAGAGGCAAAGCTAGAATGCATGTGTTCTTATTCATTCACTACATCACATTGCTTTTCACATACCCTCCTCAAGGCTTTGAGTCTGCACTAGAATACCTGCTATTTGACTCAGAATAAAATAAAGTTTTTCAAATCTGGAGCCACTCAGGATTCCCTAGCACATCTTTCCATCTCCACTGGAGTAACCTTCTCATGATGGCAACCTCTCCATCCATATGGCCTCTTCATCTGATTTCGAGCTTCTCCCCAGACTCCATTTGAGAAGCACCAATAACAGTCATATTCTCTTCCAATTAGCCCATGACCTCCTGGACCTCTTCCCCTATCCTCCTTCCCAGCTCCCTTGTATGTTTTGCCTTCCCCCACAGAATGTAAGCTCCCTGAGGACAGGAACTGTCTTTCCTTTTGCTTTTCTTAGTATTTCCAGCACTTAGCACAGTGCCTGGTACACAGTAAGTGCTTAATAAATGCTTTATCTATCTATCCATCTATCTACCTACTGGCCTATTTCTGTCATCTATCTGTAATCTATCTCTATTATCTATCACCCATCTGTCATCTATCATCTGTCTGTCATCTGTCATCTATCTCTATTTCTCTATCATCTGTTATCTCCGTATTAATCAACTATCATCTGTTTATCATCTGTCATTTATATATCATCTATCCCCTACCTGTCATCTATTTATCTATCTTTTTGTTTGTCTATCTATATCTATGAGCTATAAGAATTTTCTTGAATGAAAAAACCTATTCATGTGTTAAAAGATGATGGCAGCTAGGTGGCACAGTGGTTAGGGTGGGCCTGTAGTCAGGAAGACTCATCTTCCTGAGTTCAAATCTGGCCTCAGACACTTACCAGCTATGTGATCCTGGGCAAGTCACTTAACCCTGTTTGCCTCAGTTTCTTCATCTGTTAAAAAAAAAAGAGGTAGAAAAGGAAATGGCAACCCACTCCAGTATCTTTGCCAAGAAAACCCCAAATAGAGTTGAGAAGTCGGACACAACTAAACAACATAAAAAATGATACTCCAAGCTACCCCCACTGCCCTGGCCTCCCTTCCATCTTCCAGCTGCCCCTGTGTTTTGTACCCTGGGTGGCTGCCTGTCTTGCCTTCCTCTATTCATGGCCCTGATGGGGCATCTGACCTATTTTCATCTGGCCTCTGCCCAGCCCACTGCTCCTTGTTTGGTTACATGCTGAGTAAGTTGTGTCTGTCACAAGCAGTTCAAGGTGAAGGAGGCAATTTCCCCTGTTCCCTTTCTTTGGTTCCCACAGCTAATCTAACTCTGCTGTTTCCAACAGTAGCAGGCGGCATCCCTCTGCTTCGACTTCTGCCTAGAGAACAGAGCAGCTCCAGCTCTGAACTGCCTCGAAAGAATGAGAGGACAGAAGGAGACTCATTTTGGAATAAAAGGGCTTGGTAAATGGACATTGGCATGATTAGCACTGAGCAGTTTTGTTTGCTTCCAGTCATCTCCCCAATTACTCCCTTTCAAAAATTCTATAATCCAGACAAACTAGGGTCCTTGCCATTCTTTTCCTGCCCTTGGCCACCTCTGGGCTTTTGGTCCATGCTGTCCCTGATATCTGGAATGAGCTCCCCTGCCCCTCCTTTTTCCATCACCACTTATTGATGCCTTTCCTTCCCCAGCTCAGGCATCATCTTCTCCAAGACTTCCCTGATTCCCCTTCCTGCCCCCAAACTGAGTATGACATCTCTCCTGGGATACCTCCAAAATCTTTGTTTATATCTCTGCTTTACACTTATCACATCATAATTCATATTCCTGTTCTCAGTGTACAAGCCCTCATTCCTCAACCCTTCCCCCCTTCATATTCAGTTATGAACTTTTGGGTCTTATATAAGGTTTGTATTCCTTAAAAAATTGTCATAGTGACTTGCACTGTTTTCTGAATGAATCAGTAAATGAATGAATGGATGAACAAATGAATCATCTCTAGCTGATTCATTATAATGGTCAAGTAGTTCAAGTCTGGCCTCAGACACTTACTTAGCTGTGTGACCCTAGGTAAGTCACTTAACTTCTGTTTGCCTTAATTCACTGGAGAAGAAAATGGTTCCAGTGTCTTTGCCAAGAAAATCCCATGGACAGTATTGGCATGCTATGGTCCCCTGGGTCATGAAGAATCAGACATAACTGAAGGACTGAACAGCAATAATGATATTACAAGTAATCGATTCAATCCAATAAGCATTTAAGCACCTACTATGTCAAGGCACTGTAATGAGTGATAGGAATACAAAAAAGGAAGCAAGTCTCTGCCCTCAAGGGGATTACATTCTACTAGGAGATTAAAAACCATGTAAACAGGTAAGTAAATATGAGATAATTTGTATTTGTGACATCTATGTAGTACCTAGAGATTATCCCTAACTTGTAGTATGAATCCCCCAGAAATTGGCCACCCAAGGTTTAAGGTATTTTGTGAGTCTGCATCCCCTAAGACTGCAACTTAGGAGACCCCGTCACAAAGGCTTTTAATTAAATATATAGTAAGAAAAGTAATAACAAAACATTTCCCATAAACCAGGGGCCCTCATTCCCACAAAGGCACACTAGGGAAGGTCACATATGCAAGAAGCACATGGACCCAGGGTATACATGGAGGGAACATGTGTGACAAGGGCATATGTATGGTGGGGGCACAACGCATGCCTTTGATACCACAAGGCCAATGATGTGTGAAAAGGGCAAAGGACCCAGGTTGAAATGCACCTCAGATATTTACTAGCTTCATGACCCTGGGCAAGTCAGTTATCTTCTCTGGACCCCCTATGTTTGGCATTTAAATCTTTTTTATAATTTGGCTCTAGTTATCTTTCCAGACTGATTACTCCCCCTCCTGGAATGAGGACACTCCAGCCAATAATGTTCTGAACACCTGACCTTCCCATCTCCTTTCTCCCTTCCTTTAAGCAGGCTGGACCCTCATACCTACCTAGAAGGCTTTCCCTGGGCACAAAGTC
>NW_020954617.1:5002356-5005032 GCF_900497805.2 Vombatus ursinus
AGCAAAAAATAGGCTGAGATAAGCACTCAGATCTCCCCCTCATTGGAGCCCCTCATCACTCAGGCATCTCTCTCGGCCCCTCTGGACTGCACACAGTGTGATGGATGGGCCCTTGTCGCTGAAAGGACTTTTAGTGCCTGGTGCTGTGACGTGGGTCAGATAAGAGCTGAATCCAGATTGGAATTGGTTATTTCCCACAGCAAAAGCTATTGATCCCAGAAGGAGTTCAGATCAGCAACAGGGGCTAGAAGCAGACCCCAGGAAGGGTGGGGGATGCAGCCTAGCAGTTAGCTAGCAAGGCCATCCTCCTCTGTCAGGACTGTCCAGATCCAAGCATAGCTCTGAAATGGAGGATTCAATTCAATTTAAAAATATTTATTAGGCATCTTCTATGTGTGAGGTACTGTTGACATGGATGTGGTACGTATCCTAGGGCTCACTCCCAACTCCCCTTGGATTAGCAGGTAGAATCTCCAGGGCTCAGATCCTACTTCTCCCTTAAGGATTCTAGAGGTAACCATGAGGGCTTGGGGGGTGGGTGGGGAAAGGGGTTGTCTAATACTATAGATCACAAGCCCCCATCTGATATGTTCCTACCAATATCAATTCACCAGTTAATATATCCCTTAATTAATTAACATCACTTAGCTTTCCCAAAGGATGCCGAGAAGGTATAGCGAGGACTAAATTACACCAACCTCACAAGGACATCACCTGATCTGTTCCATCTCCAGATGTTCATCCACCTAAGATCAGGAGAGAACAAAACCCAACAGAAAGCAGCATCATACATTCACAACCATGTGAGGCCAGGTATGGAGACACAGCATCCACTATCACAGCCATTGCAGTTATCACTATTACCTGTCCTGCTGCAGGAAGACTGCAGAGTTCCCTCCAATATCACAACCAGGGAAGAATATGCACACTCAATTCTAGCTCGGCAGCCCTAAAAAACTTTTCATCACTATATAGTGTATATAGTAGAGTGTATGGGGTATTCAGGAGGTCTAACACCACTGGTGTGAGGGCTGCTCGTCTCCCTTTGGTATCTGCCTGTTACCCAATTCTCACTCATGGCTCCAAGAAGATGGAGTAGCCACACCCTACTAAATCATCTTGGCAGATGGGCTAAACCAGGGTTTAGCGTAACTAACAGGTCTCAAACCCATTGGTGTGTTAGGGGGATGTCTACCCCAAGCATGTGAAGACTTCCCCCAGTGAAATAGGCAGATGAAAACAATTTATTCCAATGGCCCAAAGGTGTCTGGAGAGGCACTGTGGAGCACCTGGAGCTTGGTCAGGCATCAGAGACACCAAGGTCATACACTGCATCCCGGACCATCACAGGCCATCCTGACTTTTGTCCTGCCACTAGACTTTAATGAAAAAATGATGAAAGATTTCTAACAATGTAAAGAATGCACCCTAAGTGTAATAAGAGTTCTGGCAAATGGCGAATGGCGAAAAAACTACTGGGTTTGGATAGATAGTATATGTTTGTACTTAATCACTCTATTTATATATTTATTTTTTGTCTTCCTCTTTAGAACGTAAGCTTCTTGTGAGTACAAATTATATCTTTCTTTGTACTTGTATCCCCAGTGCCTAGCACATAGTAGGTGCTACATAAAGTTTGTTGATTAATTGGCATTTCTTACCTTCCCGGCCCAACGCTCCCACCTAGATAATTTACAAACTTTACTATGTGACCTGTTTTGCAACATCACAAATTTAGGACTGGAAAGGATTGTTTTGTGATAGTCATTGTTCAATCATTCAGTTGTGTCCAACTCTTGGGCATACCAGGCCCTTCTGTCCTCCACTATCTCTCAAAGACTATCCAAGTTCTTGCTCATTGTTTCCATGACATTATCTATCCATCTCATCCTCTGCTGTCCCCTTTCCTTTTGCCATTAATCTTTCCTAACATCAGAGTCTTTTCCAATGAGTCCTGTTTTCTCATTATATGGCCAAAGTAGGGGCCACCTAATCCAATCTGCTCATTTTTGCAAATGAGGAAACCAAGGCCCAGAGAAGCTAAGTAATTTAGCCAACATCACACAGTAAGGTAAGTAAATAGCAGAGGTAGGATTCAAACCCAGGTCCTCTGACACCAAATGCAAGTCTTTCTTGTCCCTAACTTCTTTCAAAAATGCACAGTTAAGCTCCAGGAAGAAAGTTTATTTACAGCTCAAAGATAGGACTCGTGACAAAGCCAGTGAACAAGGCTCCTCCAGAGACATGTATAACCACAGCCACTTATTAGCGAGGACTCCTAGCAGTGGTCCCCTCAGCATGGGGTACTTTCCATGGCTCCCATCAGGCAGTATCAGCTATTACTCTCCATGCTCACTCCTCCTGTAACTTTGGAGAGCTCCCAGCAGGTGGCATCACTAGACCCTTCTTGGAAGCTACAAGCTCTCCGTCCTAGGCAGAGTGGCCACTTTGGAGGTAGGATGGTAGGAAATACAGTCTCCCCTCTCTCTCTGCATTACCACTCAAACTCAGGGGCCTCCATTCTGAAGCCTTCTCATGCATCAGGGTTGCTGCAGCCATCTGGCCTCACCCAAAAGTTGGCCCACACGCGGACCCTCTCTCTTTTCCAAGTTTGTCTGACACCTGCTTGTTAAAGGGTAATTTCAAAATTGGATGATGAGAAAGAAAAAAAAAAAA
>NW_020954617.1:5005042-5060934 GCF_900497805.2 Vombatus ursinus
AGACAGGCAGAAGGAAAATGAGGAGAGAATTGGGTCAAAAGCTAGAAAGAGATCGAAAAGGATGAGGATTGAGAGAAGGCCATTAGATTTAGCAATTAAGAGATCCTTGGTAACCTTGGAGAGAACAGTGTTAGGTGCGTGATGAGGTCAGATGCCAGACTGGCGAGGGATTGAGGAGGGAGAGCTGGGAGTGGAGGTAATGGTAAGGAGCATAAATGGCTTTAACTGAGAGTTTGGCTGTGAAAGGGAGAAAAGATAAGATCATAGTTTAAGCCCCCTTTTTACACACAGTGAGGGCTAAACCTACAAGGTCACATGTCTACAATAAGCAGGGACTTCATACCTTCTGCCATTACCCTGGTATTCATGGACCCTAAGAAATTCCTCCCATCCTATGCCTGATTGAACAGTTTGGCCCCACATAAATTTGGCCGGACCTAGATTAAAATCCTGGTTGCCCCACTCTAGTTACAGGTCTACCCAAGAGATGTTTTCCTCCTAACACCCTGCTGAGGTGGCTGGAGTTTTGATAGGTAAAAATTGTGGAGCATTTATTATTTTGGGGGTGGAAGATGGTTGGGATTAGGTCTACCTTTACTTTCAAATTAGGAGTGTTTCAGTGGGGGCCAGGGAAGAGGGGCAGCTCTTCGGAAGGGGTTGAATGAAGGTAAGTAGGAGATAGAATGGACAGCTAGCTAGTGCAGTGGATAGAGTGCCAGGCCTGAAGTTAGAGTAACTCTGAGCAAGTCACTTAACCCTGTTTGCCTCAGTTTCCTCATCTGTAAAATGAGCTGGAGAAGGACATAGCAAACCACTCCAGTATCTCTGCCAAGAAAACCCCAAATGGCATCATGGAGAATCAGACATGACTGAAATGACTGAGCAACAACAAAAGGAGATAGTGAAGACAAATGTTACCTTTTCCCAAAGAAATTCTGCCTGAGTCTTGCTTTCTGCTAGAGACCTTCTTCCTCTTCCTTGGCACATTTCATGGTCCTTTGTTCCCATCAGCTTAGACCCAGACTATCTACATCGTGGGATTGATAGCCTGGGAATTTAGCCACTATGTATTCTTCTTACAGGAAGATACTGGGCCCTACCCTGGGCTATGCTTCACTTTCCCTCTCCTATTTCTGTGCTCAGTGGAAGGCTTCCTATTTGAGGGGTGGAAACAACAGAGTCCCATTGGGACTAGAATCCAGGAAGATTGCAATCAGAGGACTCTGGAAACAGAGCCTTCACTTTGAAAGTCTGAGTCCCCCAGTCAAACTAGGCAAGACATTTTCCCTTTCTCCAACTATTTTCATCCTTCCCCACCAGCCTGCTACTTTCAAAAATGACCTCATCTGCCGCTAGTTTGTGCAGTGGAGAGAACATTGAGACTGGAGTCAGGAAGACTTGAGTTCAAATGCCCCCTTAGATACTTCCTCACATTCCTTATCTGTAATGAAGATAATAATAGCATCCACCTCTCAAGGTTGCTAAGGATAAAATGAGATAATATTTGTAAAATGCTTTGTAAACCCTACAGACCTATATAAATACTCACTATTCTAATTACCATTGTCTCCCCAATAGAATATAAGCTCATATATATATGCCTTTTTCCTTTTTTGTCTTTGTATTCTCTGGGGCTGGCATAGTGTCTGGCACATAGTAGGTGCCTAATAAATGTTGGTTGGTTGATTGTTTGAGGTCTAGGAAACTAGCTGGCCTTAACTAACTGGCAACTAGTTGGGCAAACTACTGAATCTCTATGAGCCTCAGTGTCCTCAGGTGTTAAAAGAAGGGAAATGGTCCCTAAAATTCCTTCCGGCCCTAGTATAGTCTATATCTGGATCCAGCATGAATCCTTGCTTCAGCAGGAGTCCAGGATTCAAGCATGAGAGATGGGGATTTGGAGGGCCAGAATGAGAAAGGATGAAATGGGCCCAGACCTTGCCCCTTCGTCTCCTCCAATCTTGATTTTGGCCTGTGCTATCTCCTCCACACAACCGCCATGGATTCCCCAAGGTCCTACCCCTCTTCCACCTTCCCTAGCTAGTCTCAGAATTGGATAGAAGCCCAGAAATCCTCTTGAGCAAGAAACCTTATAGTTCCCAGCAGCCTCCACCAGATGGCAGGCAAGATCAGCATCTCCCCATCATTGCTGCAGGACTCTTCAGAGACCGAGGAAAGGAACAGACGGGGTGGGGGGTGGAACTTAACTCCAGGGCAATGGTCCAGCCCCCTGCTTGGGGAAGAATGGGTTTGGGATCAGGCACTAGCATCACTAAGGACCTAGAGGTAGCCCAGGGGCCTGTGTCTTTCCTGCTAGGGCTCAACCTTGTACAGTCAGCAGAAGCTCATCTGTGATGCTCTCTCCTCTCTCAGAAAGTCTCCCTCCTTGATGTCCCGAGCATTCTCATTGAGGGGAGGAGAAAGGGTCCTCCTGTCAAGACACTCATTCTCATTACTGTTGAGTATACAGGCACTAACATTTTAGGTCAGTACTATGAAGACTGCTTTTTTGATGAAGGGAACTCCCTCCACAGGGACACAATCTTTCAATCAAACAAAAAGCATCCATTAAGTGTCTCTTCCACTGGGGCCATTGTGTTAGGTTCTAGAAACAAAAAGATAATAAAACAGTCCTTGCCCTCAAGGAGGTTACATTCTATTGAAGGAGAAGACGTGTCCTTATATATCTAAATGTAAGTTATGTACAAGGTCATTAGGTGACGTTATCAGTCGTGGAGATTAGGCAAGTGTTCCCCTAAGGGGTCACTCAGGGCGAGCTTTGGAGGAAACTTTGCCGGGATAAGGAGGGTGTGCATTTCCTACAGCAAGGAAACCGCACACTTTGCAGAGGCATAGAGAGGGAATGTTGTGTGTGAGAAGCCACAAGCCTGCCAGCATGGGCTGCAAAGTAAAGTACTGGAAGGGAGATAATGTGACATAAAGTTGGCCTTTTTTCAAGTCTGACTGAGGTTGAATAATCTCCTCGTGAGTTAGGATGGTTTCATTCTTTGTATTTGAATCCACAGTGTCTAAGTAGGGAAGTAGGTAATAAGTATTTATTAAGCACTTGCAATGTGCCAGACACTGTGGCAAGAGTGGGGATTACAAGTACGAGCAAGAAAAAATGACAATTCCGTCCCTCAAGGAGGTTACATTCTAATGGAGAAGACAACACAGAAAAGGGAACTGGCAAAGGACGAGGAGGGGGAAGAGGTAGTTGTGGAGGCACGGTAATAAAGTCCTTAGAGTCAGAAGCATAGCCAGAAGGGGAATGAGTCATGGCTGACCTGGGCTGTCTCCAAAATGGAGGCTCCAAAAGGAACTTACCAATGGGAGAAGGGGTGTGCATGGCAGAAAGATATTACAGGGTAAGAAGGTCCCACATGCTGAGTGAAGTATCTGGGTGAGAGGGCAGCTTAGTCAATTGGGGCAAAGTCCATAGGATCAGAAGCAAAGCCAGTAGGGGAATGAAGGATGACTATCCTGGATCCATCCTCAAAATGGAGATCCCAAAGGGAAATCACCCGTGGCATTGAGGAAAGCTTAGCACAGTGCTTGACACATAGTAGGAACTTAATAAATGATTGACTGATTGATTCTCCCATTGAAAAGCCAAATCTCTCTGCTTTCTCATCAAGGTCTTAAATCCATTGCCTCTTATTCTTATCAAAGCTCTCTAGCCTCAGAATATAAGATCCTTCTTTTAAGTCTCAATCTCCCATTTTGCTTTTTGGTCTAGCACCAGCCTCTTAGGGCATGTGGTTCAATGTAAAAGCCTCATGGGTACAAGGCACTCTTTCTATGTCTACATGTACCTTGGCATCTCCATCCCTTCTCTTTGAATACTATACAATTCCTTTCTATACCAGTAGTCCTTATGAATGGGGGTAGGAGAAAAGATTTACCCAAATGTCTTTTTTGTTCTCCTATCAGTTAAACATTTGTTGTGGCCATAGATTATAGCTGTGTGTCATGCCACCCCCAAATGCAATTCAGGGCTCTGTGACAGCAAACATCAGTAGGTCACATAAATGATCATCATATATCTCTTCTAAGACATCCAATGTCTAGAAAGTCACTGGCTGAATAGTCAGGGCATACCTTTGGTGACTCATTGCTACTTCTGAATACTCAATCTCCTCATCCCCTTTGGAGGAATGAATGTCTTCAGTGTCCTGGTCTACAGCTACAACTCTGGGCCCATGGATAGCCCAAGATAAATGGGATTGTCTGTGGCAAATGAGGGGTCAACTGGCCAATTGGTGGCCTTTGTTCTCTTGGAATATCCGAGGGAGGAACAGTCAGAAAATGAGTAGCCATCAGTTTTCTATCTTGCTATTCTACAATTTTGTAACATGGTTATTCCCTGGCTGGAATTCCTGACATTGAACTTCAGCAATAGAACATTGCTTTTTGCTTCTGGACTCCTCTGGGCCAAAGCCAAGTCAAATACTGGTCATAGGTTTCTAGGTCTTTTCCATCCTTGGCAAGGCTAAAAGCACAAGTCAATAGGCAGCTGGGACTTTTACCCAAACATCCACATGTACAAAGTGAAGCCTGTAGCATCGATCTTGGTGCCATTCTAGGCATGCCTTTTAAAAAGCTACATACTGACTCCATCAAGCCTTCTGCTTAAGCTTCAGTGTCTCCCCCAAATGTTCAGCAAAGTGTGACTAAAATACTTTGGCCGTGGGTCTCCTTGAGGAAGGGATGGCATGATTCTGGACTTCCTCATCCTGCCAGATTGTGCATTATTTTGAGCAGCTTGCTCTCAATATTTCCTCCTTGATTAGAATGAATTCTGGCAGCAAAACCACATACTGAGAAATATTTCTCCTAATGTAAAGGGGAGAGAGAGAGAGAGAGAGCAGGCCTCAAATCCCAGAAGACCTGGGTTCAAGTCATTCATCTGATATACACTGGTTGTGTGACCATGGACAAGTCACCTAACCTCTTAGTGCTCTAGGCCAAAGGTATCAAACACAGTCTAAACTAGATTAAAATGTAATTGGGAAATATTTCTCAAAATAAAGATATAATAAAACACAGATAACATCACATTTTAAAACTAAGTCAATATGTGCCCGTAGGGCTCCTTATGTATGGATTAGTGGACCCTATTTCTATTTGAGTTTGAAGCTACTGTTCTAGACAACTCTCTAAAATGAAAAATTTGCTTAGAATTTACTGACCTTTGTTGATAAAGGGAGTTTTCTCATTTGGGAGTTCCTTGTACCAATAAAATCACTGGTTCTATCCCTATCCTAACCCTTTGGCTACTGTAGAAGCACCCTGGTTGCTGATTGGGTAGGCTTGTATATATTAAATGAAAAGGTCTGTGGCTACTAGGATACTGACTCATGTTCTTCCACCCCTGTTCCTCTGCTCCACCACCAGCCCAGGCAAGAAATCTATACATATGGTCTCCAGGTAGACAGCTAGAATCAGTCACACTTGCCTTTGAACTTACTGGGTATGTCTCACACTTCTGGGTCACTGGGGGCTGGCCTGTTCTGCATCAAGTCCATAGTTTTCTTTTGGTGTCTTTCTCCCAAGTACTCAAAATCATCACAGAGGGCTTTTTAAGCCAGGGATTAGTAGGCTCTGAGCAGCATTAACTGACTTCTTGCATCACCTGTAGGAGCAGTCCTAGTCGTTTGAGTCCCAACTAAAATCCTACCTTCTACCAGAAACCTTCCCTAAATCCTCTTAATTCCAGTGCCTTTCCTCTGTTGATTATTTCCCACTTGTGTCTGACTCTTTGTGACCCTATTTGGGGTTTTCTTGGCAAAAATACTGGAGTGGTTTGCCATTTCCTTCTCCAACTCATTTTACAGATGAGTAAACTGAGGCAAACAGGGGTAAATGACTTGCCCAAGGTCACACAGCTAATAAGTGGCTGAGACCAGATTTGAACTCCGAAAGTTGAGTCATCATGACTCCAGGCCTGCAGCTCTATCTAGTGTGTCACCCGGCTGCCCAATTTCTACCACGCCCTATAATAATCACGTGCTTTCACATGAGTGAAGCCTGAGTTCCTGAAAGTCATATCTCTTTCCCTTGGCCAGGATCACTGCCCATAGATCTTCTTTGTAGCCCATACCAGTCACCCATGTTCAAGACGCAGATTGGTGGAGGGGGTACATGAAGACCTGGGTTCAAATCCATGTGACCACCCCACCTGAAGACTGTGACTCTTAATGACTGTACTAGTACCAATCTCACAGTTGTTGTGAAGCTCAAGTTAGATAATGTTCATAAAGCACTATGAAAACATTAGAGCACTATGTAAACATCCACTGTAATTCCGAATCTTGGCACTAAAGATTGCCTGAAAGCTGCAAAACCTAAGTCAGTTTCACATCTGTGCCTAGGATTCCCAAATTTTTATCTTTGCCCTTAACATCTTGCTAGATTTCCAGTCTTGAAATTTCAGCTGCCTAATAATTACTCCTACTGGCATTCCAAACTCAACAAGTCCAAAACTGAATTTATCTTCCTCACTAAAACCTTCCCCTTCCCTTAACTTTTTCTATTTCTGCTCATGGCAGCCCCCAGCATCGAAACTTTGGAATCATCTGTAACACTGGGTTCTTGAAAACCCTGAGACCTCTGACTCTGGAGTCTTGCTACATTTTCAGTGTGGTCCATTTTATGTAATCAATTGTGCAAATCTTGGCCTGACCTCTTCTCTCTATTTACAGACCACATGTGAGCAACAAATTGAATAGCAAAAGCGTTATATGAAGACACAAAATCAAGGTAAATAATGAAGGGGAACCAAGTAGTAGAGATCTTCTCTGCCCCATCCCCTTAGTGGGTGGAATCTCCTACACACCCTAAAATGGTGGATGGGGAAAAAACTTCCTGGGAAAACTTATGAGGAAGTGAAGATACTATCTATTGGTGCATGAGCAGATAGGGTAAAGAAGCTGTTAGTTGCTTCTCCATCTCTTCTCAGCATACTCTCACTCCTGATAATTAGAAACTATTTTGCCAAACTATATGCCAAAAATTTGGCATACAATCTTAGTGAAATGGATGAATATTTACAAAAATATGAATTGCCCAGATTAACAGAAGAGGAAGTAAAATACTTAAAGAACCTCATCTCAGAAAAAGAAATTGAACAAGCCATTGATGAACTCCCTAGGAAAAAAATCTCCAGGGCTTTACAAGCGAATTCTATCAAACATTTAAAGAACAATTAATTTCAGTACTCTCAGTACTGGAATGGAGATCTACCTCACATTGAGGCTGAATTTGTCTTGGCTCCAACTCTCCTGGTGGAGTCAATCTCCTGGGTTCCCATCCTCAGCACAACTGTAACTTGAACATGCCACATATGACTGCAATGCTGGCATCTCTCTCGGTAGACCATGTACCATGATATCAAACTGACTCAGTTTGGCTTTGCTCATTTGTTCAGGAATATCCCAAGATTATTCTTTCCCTATGTTTGCATTTCATTTGCTTTCATCTTTTATTCATACAGCTCTCTATCTCTTTTCTACCTTTTTAAAAGTTGGTGTCTTCTTGAGCTATGACACACTTCCTAAGTCCAGGCACAAGGACCCACAGGATTCTAACATCCTAAGACTTCCTCCAGTGAATAGCAGCACCCTGGTTTCTCCATCAGGGAAAATTGAAGCTACATGGGAGAGTTCTCACTCAGAACAATATACCACTATTACATCCTCCTCCAGCTAAAAAACTTGTAGTCCCTGCATATTAAAGTGGGTACACAGGTACATCAATAGATACACATCTTAAACATCCATTAATTTGCATTCATCAAAGTCACAAATAATTATGCCAAGTACATAGGCTTCATCCAAGTACATATTACATAAAACAGTAAAAAAATAACCACTTTGGAGTTGCCTGCAGTAGATCCCACACAGTTCACATAAAGAAATATAACATGTAGCATATGCAGCTAACTTGTATAACATGAAAAATAATATGTCATGCAATGCAGAACATCACAATGAGGTTACATACAAAGTATATACTATAGGAATGGACATTTACTGGCTCCGTGTGGTAAACTCCTTTCTCATTATTGCTGAGACATGATATGCTACCCTGGTTGTGGGCCAGATGGTCCTGGCACATCTTTGGTGACCTGCTTTCAGATGTACACCCTGAGAATCTTCATATTGATTAGTTTGCAGGCTCAATCCTGAGCCCATGGCTGGCCCAGGCTGCCTATAACTGTATCAGGTCCTTAGTGAATCAAATTTTATAGATGGTTGCTATTC
The DNA here is from genome assembly GCF_900497805.2 of Vombatus ursinus. NCBI lineage: Eukaryota > Metazoa > Chordata > Mammalia > Diprotodontia > Vombatidae > Vombatus > Vombatus ursinus. The sequence continues at coordinate 5,013,307 of NW_020954617.1, forward strand.
CTTTGGGGACCACACAGCTGGCTTATTAGGCAAGGAAGGGATGTCCTCTGAATTCAGCCTTTCTTTTATCTGGGCAGAATCTCCTTCAGGCCAAAAGTTTTGACAGGCTTCTCTGACCTTGAAAAGGGTATCAAAATTCAGTTTCCTCATCAGAAAAATTATGATCCAAATCATTCCATATGGTTTATCAACTGATGCCAAATGGCCATTTGCAATGGCTTCTGGGAGCCAGCCCACTTCTCCAGTTCTCCATGGTTCCTATTTTCCTATTTTTCTGGTCACTAGGGAGTTACCCTTTCTCCCATATAGGCAGTAGGTGGTTGCAATGTCCTATCTTTTCAGAACCCTGACAATTCTGTGGACTGGCAGATTGTCTACTTTCAATGACTTAGGATGGGATGGCTCTTCACCGATCCATTGTCCCATGTTTTTCCTAGCCACCAAAGTTTTTATAACAAAGCTTTCTCCCTGATGGTGAACTTTGAACTTGCAAATCATACTTGTTCCTCTCTCAGTTCTTTGGAACTGAAGCTAAGCTAGACAGACAGTACACCTCCTTCAGCTTCTTTCTGAGCCAAGAGATATGCCTGTTGTGGGTCTCCAGATCTGCTCCATCACCCAAGATTCCAAAGCAGGGATTGATGGTTAAATGTGACTCTTACTCAAGCATCAGAAAGTAAGATTCTTATGTCCTAGAGTTTTCTCCAGTGAACAGCAGTGATGTCGGCTTGATACTCCAGGCATTTGAAAATGGACAGGAGAGTTCCCCATTCAGGGCAATGTGCCCTATAACATATCTTTGATTCTTCTCTTGTCTTAATAATAATAATAAGCATTTCTTAAGCACATACTATGTTCCAGGCACTGTGCTAAGCACTTTATAAATATTAACTTACTGGATCCTCTTAATAACTCTAGTGAGTAGATGCTATTATTATCACCATTTGTAAAATGGGGAAACTGCCTTGCCTAGGGCCATACATCTAATGAGTGTCTGAGGTTGGATTTGAACTCAGATCTTCCTGACTCCAAACCTATCACTCTATCCACTGGGCCACCTAACTGCCACATACCCTTGACATATAACCCATTGCCAAATTCATCCAATTCGCCTTCTACATCTCCCACATGTATCTCTTTCTACTCACGTTGTAATTATCTCATTCCTTTCTTACCTAGTCTATTCTAATAGACTTCTTAATGGTCTTCCTAATTCTAGTTTATTTCCTCTCCAATACATACTTCACACTGTTACGTAAGTAACCTTCCTAATACAACTACTCTGATTATATCCCTTATTCACTAAAAAAAAAAAGCTTTCAGTGTAGCTCCCTATTCTCAACCAAATAAAATACAACCCTTTGATACAGGCTTTCAAAGCCCTTTGGAGTCTGACTCCAACCCAGCTTTCCATGTTTCACTCAGATTATTGCCTTTCGTGTATTCTCTGTTTCCAGATCTTGTCCTGTGCTTTGCTCTTCCTGTTCCTCATGCTTGGAATAGACCATCTTCCCACACCATCACAGATTCATCTATCAAAGTTGGGTTTCCTTTCCTTCAAGGTCCAGCTCAGATGTCCATGAAAGTTTCTCTGCCCCTACCCCCTGCCTTCTCCTTCCTTCTCCAAATCCCAATGAAAATTATTTTTCTCTCCTCAAAATTGCTCAGCACTTTGGCTGATTGACTAACCCTCCTTTATGCAACTATCTCAGTCTCTCTTATGTCTTATTATTTGTGTCTATGTCTTTCCTGTCATTAGTCCATAAGCTCCTTGAGGGCAGAGTTTACCTTTAGATACCCAGGACCTAGCCTACCTACATAATAAGTACCATTAACAAAAGTAGTGCGATATAACGGAAAGAGCACTGGTCTTGGAGTCAAGAGATCTGGATTCAAATTCTAGCTCTGGTACTTACTAGCTATATGACCATAAGTCCCTTAACCTCCCTGGGCCTCAGTTTCCCCATTTGCAAAATAAGGATAATAATGCTTGCCCTATCTATATCATGAAATTGTGTGTACTGTAAAAATGTCTGTTGTAGTGGAAAGGGCACAGGATTTAGGTCAAAGGATCTGGGATTGAATATTCTGAACCCAAATCCAACTTCAGACATGTACTAGCTTTGTGACCTAGGACAAGTCACTTAACCTCTGTCTGCTTCAGTTTTCTCTGTAAAATGGGGATAAAAATGTAGCACCTATCTTCTAGGGTTGTTGTGAGGCTCAAATGATACCATATTTGTAAAGGGCTCAACACTGGCGCCTGGCACATATATGGCTTTACAAATGTTAGCTATTGTTCTTGCTGCTGTTATCATTCTGGCTCTGCCAATTACTAGCTCTGTGACCTTGGTCAAGTCAACTAACCTCTCTAGAACTCTGATTCTTCATATGAAAAAAGGAGAGGTTAAACTGGAACCTCTCTAACGTCCTCCGTACTCCTAGGATTCTATGGCTTATTGGATTGAGCTACTACTACCACCACCACCCCAAGCTACCCTGGCATTTAAAAGAAAAGAAGAAGAAACATGGAAAACTCAATCCTTAACCCAAAGGAATGACTCTCCAGTGGTAGAATTTCAAGTGCCTTGGGGAAATATTTCTGGTCAGGCCTTCCTGTTGCCCTGCTTCAGACATTTACTAGCTGTATGACCTTGGGCAAGTCACTTAACTTCTGTTTGCCTCAGTTTCCTCATCTGTAACATGGAGAGAATAATAGCACCTACCTCCTAGGGCTGTTGTGAAGATCAAATGAGATAATATTCATAAGCAATTAATACAGTACCTACCACATAGTAGGGCTTAATAAATATTTGTTTCCTTTCCATCCCCTTCCAACTGACTACTCCTTTTACATGCAACATGGTCCTGTCTCTTCTATAGTTCTCACAGACTGGGGCCTCATATGAACAAACAGTGAATCAGCAGAACTGGGGTGGACTTAGTCGTCAGGGCTCCCAGCCCCATCCCTCTTTAGGCAGTACTCTTTGTTCCCTTAGAAAGTTAAATCTAGGTCATGGTCTCGTCCCTCTTGGCATTAGTACCCACCGTCTCCTTTTTTCCATCCCTCCGTTAGGCTTTGGGAATTCAAGGATCCACTTAGAGACTGCCTTGGGACATGGAGTAAGGAATGAACCATTGCAGACAAGACCAGGTCTAGAGCTCCCCTGAGGGAATAACCCTGCTTAACTGGCACAGCATCTACCATTACTTGGTTTCTGCTAATACCTTGGCTTCTTGACTCTACCCAGAACTTCTCCTAATGAAATCAGAGACCTAGACTCTTTTGTCTTCCTTCTTTTTCCTGTGTCACGCAGGTTATGCTATGTAAAGCCCAATATCTTTCCTGATCTGTCTCTACCCACTACTGTCATATCGTTGGGAAAGCTCTCTAGAAACCCCTAGGAACTCCTTTTGGGTTCCCTTCTTTTTATTTTTTTGTTTGTTTATTTTTAGTTTTCAACATTCACTTTTATAAGATTTTGAGTTCTAAATTTTTCCCTTCCCTCCACTCCCTCTTCCCCAGACAGAATGCAATCTGAAATAGGCTTTACATGTACAATCATATTAAGCATATTTCCACATTAGTTACATTGTGAAAGAAGAATCATAACAAAAGGGAAAAGCCACGAGAAAGAAAAAAAGAGAGAGAGAATAGTATGCTTCAATCTGCATAGTTCTGTTTTTTGGTTTTTGGTTTTTTTTTTAGTGTGTGTGAGGCAATTAGGGCTAAGTGACTTGCCCAGAGTCACACAACTAGTGAGTGTTATGTGTCTGAGGCCACATTTGAACTCAGGTCCTCCTGACTCTAGGGCCGTTGCTCTATCCACTGTAACACCTAGCTGCCCCAGATTCCACAGTCCTTTCTCTGGATCTGGACAGCATTTTCCATCATGAGTTTTTTGGAATTGTCTTAGATCATTGCATTGCTGAGAAGAGCTAAATCTATTAAAGTTGGTCATCGCACACTGTTGCTATTACTGTGTACAATGTTCTTCTGGTTCTGCTCACTTCACTCAACATCAGTTCATATAAGTTTTTCCAGGTTTTTCTGAAATCCACCTGCTCATAATTCCTTATGGAACAGTAGTATTCCATTATATTCACATACCACAACTTGTTCAGCCATTCCCCAGTTGATGTGCATCCCCTCAGTTTCCAATTCTTGGCCACCACAAAAAGAGCTGCTATAAATATTTTTGTATATGTGGGTCCTTTTCCCTTTTTTATGATCTCTTTGGGATACAGACCTAGAAGTGGATCAAAGGGAATGCACAGTTTTATAGCCTTTTAGACAAAGTTCCAAATTGTTCTCTAGAATGGTTGGATCAGTTCACAACTCCACCAACAATGCAATAGTGTTTCAATTTTGCCACATGTTCTCCAACATTTATCATTTTCCTGTTTTGTCATGTTAGTCAACCTGATAGGTGTGATGTGGTACCTCTTGGTTTCCCTTCTTGTGGATTCTCTTCCCAGTGCTCACAACTCTGTACTTTATGTGACCAATATATTTTAGTATTTAGCACTAGTAATAATACTGGGGTCTCATGCTTCCTCCAAACCAAAGGCTCTGTCTTAGACATTCAGGGACCTATATAGCTCCAATAGGGAGTCTGCTGCCCGCTGGCAACTCTCTGAATTGTTCAACATACACAGAGGCTCAGCCATATTAAGAAGAAGACTGGGACCCTCAGTTAGACTAATCTTTAATGGTAAAGGATCTTTTTTTTCAATATTATTAAAGAAGAGAGTGGTGAAATTGTTGGAGATTGAATTGACATCTGATTAGGTCCTAGCTAACTCACATACTTACCTTTCATAGAGATAGAGGCCAAGAGTAAAATAATGGTTACCCAGAGTCATAAATAGGATACCTGAGACTGAGAGCATCAGCCACCAAGCTAAATGTGGTGTTCCAAAGATGAAAGTCAGATTCTACTTATTGACCCCAACAAGATTGGGCTATCCACCCATTCTGGTCATCTGTGACAAGTAACTTTCCCAGTGTGGCTCCCCACCCCCCCCACACACAAAATTCCCAGACTCTCCTTGTGACCAATGGGCAGCTAGCCTGGGACAAATGGGACTCTCCTTGGTGGGAAAAGTAGTTTGTATATGAAACTAACTGGCTTGAGTAGGGCTGGACTGGATAATTGAACTTCACTTCCTAACTTACAAGTGTAGTAAAAGCTGGATTGATATATAGAAGCCATCCCATGGAGCATACACAAAGCTGCCCTTTCTGGTTCCAGCTGACCACATGAGAGCTTTGGGGACTGCTTCTGTACATTTGGAGATCCAGAATTGAAAGGACTTTGCATTTTGGTATGACATGGTAAATCCTATGTGATCTCTTCATCCTTCGCTGACCCAAGGGAAGGACACTGCATTATTTATAAGAAGAGACAGATTCTGGGTCTAGCTCTTCCTTTGGTTCTAGGTAGTATCATGTGACTAAAACTTCTAGTAGGGCTGGCCTTTTTTCTTCACCTAAACCTCAGCATCATGGTGACCATGCCCACATAGTACCAAATATAAGAAGCTGCAACTAGATAAACTTGTGCCAGGGACCCTGTCTTTCTTTTCCCTTTAGGGTTTTGTCCTCTCCTGATCCTAAGTGAATGAGTATCTGTCAATCAATCACTAGTTGGATGTGTACAATCTTGGAGATGATCTTCTGACTTTGAGATATCCAGAAGCACTGGGTCTCATCAGACTGCAGCTGGAAGTCAGTAGGGGAGGAGTTCCTGGCAACCACTCCAGGACTCTTGGAATGGACAGCAACTAACAAGTGAACTGATCCAGAACTGAATGTTTTACTAGCAAACATGTACTAGGAGTTGTTTGGAAAGTAGAGAGTCAAGCTAAAACATGAAGTACTTAGTTAGCAATTCTATAAACTGCTTTACATTCTGCTGAGGCTTGAGTATCAGTCTCCCAGCAGTTTGCAACAGCAATTATAAGTTAAGTTACTAAATCCTGTTTTAAGTCAGTTTGTTAAAGTAGTCTGTGTTTTATGTTTAACTTCTTTTGTGTGCAGGAATAAATTACCTGTCCCCCACCTTATTCATATTAACATTAAGTAGCTTTTTATTACCCCTTTACACTAGATGTGATACATAATTAAGCTATAAGTAAAATCTTCCCTGGGATGACAGGGATAGGGTTCAATGAGCCAATGAATGTGGTATCAGAGAGCCTAGTTCCTCTCAGAGGCCAAGAACCCCCAGGACTGAAACCAAGCTAAACAACATACCTGTTCATTTTTTAGACATATTTAATTCGTTTCTATGTAGAAGAGATTCCATTATGCCATGGTCACATGACTGGCCTCAATTAAATAAAGGAGGTAGAGTTTTAAAGTAGGATGGGAAAGTAGCAATGACTCTAAATTGATTCTAATAATTTTAATCCACACTCCCTAGATAAGGAATTGGTGTAGATAACCAAAGAGGGGTAGAGCTGAGGGAAGAGAAGGTCAGCCACTCTCTAAGAGCCATCGAGAATTTGGCACTTTCCCAGAACTTCCACCATGGGGTGAAGTAGCATGGGACTGACCTAGAGCAAGATCCTGTTTGTTGAACAGGACCAGAACATTTCCTAGCAGTGCCACAATAGTGGTTTTGTCTACCTGTCTATCTGTCTATCTATACATTTATTTATCTATCCAGCTCTTCATCTATCTTTCTATCTGTCTATCTGGTTGTCTATCTATCTACCTACCTGTTTATCTATCTATACATATATACATACTTGCACATGTCTATCTATCTATCTGGAGAGGGAGAGAGGTTAGGGGAATCAGCAATGTAGTTTAGATCAGAGGTGTCAAATATAGTGTTGGCAACATTCCCAAGTATAGCTGAACCACATTAAAAGGTAGTCGGGAAATATTTAACAAAATAAATAAAAATACATTCTAAAATAAGCAATGTTAATATGTGGTTTTCTAAGTCAACATCCAGTTGCAGGGATGCTTATGTATTGTTTAGTGGCCCCCATTTCTAGTTGAGTTTGGCACCACTAGCTCAGAAGATAAAAGGTCAGACATGGAGTTAGAAAGACCTGAGTTCAGATACTGCTTCTAACACACACTGACTGTGTGACATAGGTACCCAGGTTCAGAAACTTACTCCATACCATCTTTGACATCCCTAAATGGTACAATGGAAAGAGTGCTGAATTAGCTGCAGAGAGGAGGATGGATTGGAGTAAACAGAGATTTGGGTCATGGAGACCACTCAGCCATCAAAACAGTCCAGGCAAGAGGAGACAAGGGTTTGTACCAGAGTGGTGGCTGTATGAATGGAGAGAAATATATGTATATATATATATATATATATATATATATATATATATATATATATATGTATGTATGTATGTATATACACACATATGTATGTATGTATATAGATGTGTGTACGTATATTTGTATGTATGTATGTGTACACACAAAGAGAAGGTAGAAATGACAAAATCTGGTCACAGATTAGATATTTGGGATGAGTAAGTAAAGAGACAAGGAGAGCACCAAGGCAGTGCACCTGGGTGGGGCAGCTAGGTGGGGCAGTGAATAGAGCACTGGCCTTGGAGTCAGGAAGATATGACTTCAAATCTGACCTCAAGCGCTCACTAGCTAGGTCACCCTGGGCAAGTTACTCAACCCCTATTTGTCTCAATTCCTCATCTGTAAAATGGGGGCACATAGGACAAGGAAGTGGCAAATGATTCCAGTATCTTTGCCAAGAAAACCCCACGGACAAAAGTCCATGGAGTCACTTAGATTTGGACAGCACCTAACGACTGAACAGCAACAAGAACAATACACCTGGGTAACTGGGGGGATGGTGGTACCTTTGACAGTAATACAGAAATTTAGAAGCATAGCACCATGATAACAGCACCCTCAGCAGAACGCTCTCTCTCCCTATTAGAAGGGAAAATTCTTGGGGACAAGTACTTTTTTTTCCTTTATATTCTTTACACCTAGACTAGTGCTTGGCACATGGTAGGTGCTTGATGCATTTCATTTCTTTATTCATACACTTATTCATTCATTCCTTTAAACACTCTCTTACATTAACCCTCCACACCAACCAGTAAAGTCTTCTTCCATGTTTTTGCTTGTTAGAATGCTTCCCTCACCCCAATCCAAATCCTAACCATCTTCTAAGGTTTATCTCAAGTTTTACCTTCTTCTATTACTCCAACCCAAAGATCTTTTCCTTGCCCAAATCCCTGATGTATTTCCTGACCCAACCACACAGTTTAGCATTTGTTATATTAGTTAACAGGGGTTGGAAACCTCTAGCCCACAGGCTACAGATCCAGCCATCAGCTTTATTCCATTTGGCCTGAAATAAGTTTTCTAAAATTAAATGTCTGACAGTCAGTTCACCCTGCCTCCCTGAGGTTAAGATCAATAAATACAGCGGTGCCCATATCTGAAAGTGAGACACAAGTCCCAGTGGTTAGCTAAGGGACAAACTCACCACCATGTTTCACTCTTATCGGGAGCAGACACTTGGCAGGTGTCGGAAAGTAACATTTGGTGGCCTTGGGGGAAGGAGGAGGATAGAGAATGAGGTAGGTAAAAAGGGAATTTACAACTTTGACAGCTACGCTGAGCCCTGGCCATCCATAATTGAGATTGGTAAGGGCCTAGGGACAGAGGGCATCATGCCAGGTGGCATCTGGGAAGTTGAAGGGAGAATGAGTCTTTAGACAGCAGGCTAGAACTTGGAAAATAGTGGTTAATGATAGGGGCAGAGGGTGGGAAAGGTGAGAAGTCAGAGAGGGGCATACATACAGGCATACAGTCCAGGTCAGAAATCAGAGAGGGAAATAGGGTTTATGGACAGGGGCAGAAATTAGATATGGGGCCAAGAAGAGGTCAATTTAAGCTACTGAACAAGAATATTGAGCCAAAATGGAGGAACAGAGGCCTTGGAAAAAAAAAAAAGACTCTGGGGTCACTAATGGGGCTGGATAGATTAGCTCAACTAACACTTATTAATTAGCCACTCTACACAGAGCACTATGCTAGATGATAGGAGAGATATAAAGGTTGAATAAGAAAATTGGTTTCTGCTATTATTGAATTTAAAATCCAATAGGGGAAAAACACAATCACATACTTCTGTGGATCGTAATCTCATTTACATGGGTACTCCCTCCATCAATGCAGATTGTGACACGTTCACAGGTTCTCGTTCTGTGTCTCGCCTCCCTCCCATAAAACCTCCATAGAGGGTCTGCTCAATACACTGGAGGTCTTCTTGTAACGCAGCATCGATACCAGTATAGCTTTCCTAGTGCTCTCTCTCTCTCTGTTTACATACATACATGCATGCATGCATGCATACATACACTTACATACATACATACGCACATACACATATCTCCTCATTATACAACCATCCTTACCTCTATTTCCAATTGCACATTTTCTAGATGATAGCTTTTTAAATCTTATTTTTATTGGAATCTTATTTTTATTTGAAGCACTATATAAATGCTAGCTATGGTAGTATAGAGGATAGAGCACTGTGTCAAGAGTCAGGAAGACCTGAGTTCAAATCCAACCTAGACACTTACTACCTGTGTAACTCTGAGCAAGCCTCTTAACCTCTGTCTGCCTCAGTTTCCTCATCTGACAGTAATCGCATCTACCTCTCAAGATTATTGTAAGGTTCAAATGAGATAATATGTAACATGGAACAAATGAGATAACATATGCAAAGCTCAATATCAATGCTAGTTTTATTATTACTTTCTTGCTGTTCAGTTGTTTTTCAGTCATCAGTCATGTCCGGCTCTTCCTGATCCCATTTGGGATTTTCTTGGCAAAGATACTACAGTGCTTTGCCATTTCCTTCTCCAGCACATTTTACAGATGAGGAAACTAAAGGCAATCTGACTTTGGCCAGGGTCACACAGATAGTAAGTGTCTGAGGCCAGATTTGAACTCAGGAAGATGAGACTTCCTGACTCTAGGCTCGGCACTCTATGCACTATGACGCCACCTAGTGCCACTAATCATTATAATACCTGCAATGTTATATAACAAGTGGAGTTTTTTTCCTTCTCATAATAGATCATTTAAAGTGTGATTAAGGTAATGGATTTAACAGTCAAAGGCAATCCATCTCATTCTTTTAAAGAGAAAGAATTTGTTTGACCCTTAAAATGTTCATCTATCTAATAAAAACTTATTTTCTTACATTTTAAAATTGGATAGTTCCCTTTGGGAATTCCTCCCCATCTCCTGCCGCCCATCGCCCCCTTCTCAATTAATTTTTTTTTCTTTTAAATAATATTTTTCCAATTACACATAAAGACAACTTGTAACATTCATTTTTAATAAAATTTTGAGTTCCAAATTTTCTCCCTCTTTCTCCTCTCCCCTCTCCCTAACACTGTAAAGCAATTTTATATAGGTTATATGTGTGCAATCATGTAAAACATATTTCCATATTAGTCATATTGTGAGAGAAGAAACAGAATAAAAGGAAAAAAACATAAAGAAAATAAAGAAGAAAAAATAGTATGCTTCTCTGTGCATTCAGACTCCATCAATTCTTTCTCTGGATGTGGTTAGTGTTTTCCATCACGAGTCTTTTGAATATGTCTTGGCTCACTGTGTTGCTGAGAAAGGCTGTTATTCATAGCTGATCATCACACAATGTTGCACTTACTATGTATAATGTTCTCCTGGTTCTGCTCACTTCACCAACAAATGGATTTTGAGAGTGCAAAACCAAGTAAGAGTTACTGCCAGGAGGAGACAGTGAAGGTTTTATCGAGGAGATGGTATTTGAATTGGTGATTAAACGCAGGGTAGGAATTTAGGCAAAGAAAGGGAAGGAAGGCAGTCAAAGATTATAGAATAACACAAGCAAAGACATGAAGACAAGAAAACACAGGGAATGGTCAAGGAACGGTCAAGGGACAGCGGTCCAGTTTAGCTGGAACACTGAGTACAAAGGGGAGAAAAAATTAGGGTGCTGTAAATTGTGAAATGTCTTAAATGGAAGATAAATGAGTTTGCATTTTACTCTGGGGATAATAGGGACCATTGATGATTTTTTTTGAGCAGAGGGCTAACACAATCAGATCTATGAGTAAGAAAGATTATTCTGATGTGGAGAATAGATTGGATTGGAGAGAGGCTGGAGGCAGGAGACTGTTAGGATGCTGTTATAATAGTTCATGAGGGTAGTGATAAGGGTCTGGGCTGATCTAGGTTGGCAGGAGATTGGAGATATTGGCATTTTCCCCAGGTTTGCCACTGGTTTCTTTGTTGAGTACTAGAAAGCTCTTTCTCCACTCCTTTTCCCCACCTCATGTGGGACAATAAAGTAGGAATGGCTAGGACAGCCAGGGCCAGAAATCCTGCTTGGTGGACTCACATAGCAGGCAAGAAGTCAAGTTCCCAGGGAATATTAGATGGCTGCCATATGTCAGGTAAGTAAGAGGTAAAGTCTGGAGGACTCAGCTAAAGCAAGAAGGAGCGAGGAAGTACCAAGGATGCAGGCAACCAGGACCCAGCAGTGAGAGCATAAACAAGCAGCCCAGATGCACAGGAGAGGCGGAAAGGGAGGTCTGTTACTTGTTTGCTGCTTTCTTTATGCACTGGGATGTCTATGACTGAGCAAGAGTTCACAGGTTTGTGTTCAGAGTGAAGATGTCCTAGTGCAAAGATTCTTCACTTTTTTTCCATCAGGGACTACTCTGACAGTCTGGTAAAACCTGTGGTCCCCTTCTCAGAATACTGTTTTATTTAAAAATTCATAATCAAAAGAAATGCAAATTTTTTCAGTTTGAGGTTAGTGAAAGTAAAGGTGTAATTTCCCATCCAAGTTCATAGACCCACTTGCAATCTATCCATGGACCCCTTGGGGGTCTGTAGACCCCAGGTTAAGAACTTCTGTCCCAAAGACAGCTAGGTAGTACAATAGAGTTCTGGGCCTGGATTCAGGAAAACCTGGGTTCAAATCTAGCCTCAAGGGGCAGCTAGGTGAGGCAGTGGATAGAGAACCAGCCGTGGAGTCAGGAGGACCTGAGTTCAAATCCAGCCTCAGACACATGACACTTACTAGCTGTGTGACCCTGAGCAAGTCACTTAACCCCTATTGCCCTCACCAAAACAAACAAACAAACAAACAAACCAAATCTAGCCTCAGACACTTACTAGTTGTGTGACTTTGGGCAAGTCATTTATACGTTGTGTGCCTCAGTTTCCTCAACTGTAAAATGGACATAATAACAGCATCTACTTCCCAGGTAGGTAAAGATCAAATGTGAACATATTTGTAAAGTGCTTAGCACAGTGCCTGACACAGTAGGTACCATGTAAATCCTAACTATTATTGTTATTATTAGTTCATCAGATCACAATATAGCAGCGGGGTGATATACTAAGAAAAGTTGTTCATCTACTCCTATCTGCCCCACCCCCTGCTCATGGCCTAGATGAGTTTCCTAATATAAACTCTCTTCCACTCTGGGAAGCTATATTAAAGGATCTGTAATTCTATATATTTTTGGCTCCAGGCCCCCAAACAAATATAGCACTCCGGCAAAACACTTCATTATTAGATCTTTCTCCCTAGGGATGCTCCTTCTTCAACTGCATCCTACCAGCTCCATTTCAAATAAGTATACCCAGATGAGCATAGACTTTTGCATAGAATTGTTTATAAAGACAAAGTAGACATCTAGACCAAAGAAAAGTAAACAGATTTTCCCTGGACCCAGAGAAGAGACCCTGGGCTCCTATGAGAGAACTTAAGGGGAAAAAGAAGATACAGAATTATCACGTTGGAGTGAGTAGTCCTGGGATGTTTTAGCAATGCAGCATCTTATCTCAAAGCACTTTGAGCCTTCTCAGCCCAAGCAGGCTCAATCCTGGAAGACGGGTCCTTTTACAGTGGCTGCCTCTACCCAGTTCCTCATGATTCTGGCTTCTGAGTCCTCCCTGTCTCTAGTTCTACCAGCTTCATTAACACTGAGTTCCTCTTCTCATTCTACTTCTACGTGGACTGACTTTTAAAGGTAACCCTGAGACCTAGTTTGTCCTATTCCATTGCTCCCTTTCTAATTCACTCAAGGGACTTGTTTGCACCTCACTTTAAAAAAATCATGTTCTATGTACTTTTTTCTTCTTTTCCTTTTTACAGTTCATTTAATGCCTCTTAATCAACCCCTTTTCTGTGAATAAACCTTGGACTTCCAAAGACCAATTCTCTTATAAAGGAGTCATAGTTTTAGAGGTGGAAATAACCTTTCTAATTCCTTTTACTGATGTGCAAACTCTGGCAGCCCAAGGTCACACAGGGAGTAAGTGATCTGGGATTATTTTGTAGATTCTTATACCCTAGTAGTCTCCAAAGTGGAGGCCAGAATCTCATGAGAAGCTATGGGATGGCTCGAAGGATGTTCAAAGGAATGGAAAATGAGTTGAATCCCACCTTCCACATGATAAGTAATTATGAGAACTGTCCTCCACACCACCCATTAACTTCCAGCATTCCCTCACTCTATCCTCTCCCTCTGTTGTTCAAGCTACCAACCTCTCACTTATGAGCTGTGTATCTGCCCTATGGTATCTGTGTAGTTACAGTGTAATTGCTTTCCCAGGCACTTACAGCAGCCACTCTGCGAGTACCATTGGGAAAATATCCCCCACACCCCTGGCATGTCCACCCCCTCCTTCCCAGATCGACCGGTGGCTTCAGCAATCATCCTTTGGAGGATGGGCTCTGTGCTCTGGGACAGACTGCTAAATAAGAATCCCATCTTTCTCTCTTTTGGTTCTGCATGGAACAGTGCGTAACATAGGATGATCGGGTGTGGATGCGTTGTGACAGACCTCAAATGCCATTGCATTCTCTTTCTCCCCAAACCCATCTTTCCTTCCAAACCCCCCTATAATGATCAAGGGTACCATCATCCTTCCAAACACCAAGGTATCCACAACTTCACCTGCTTTCCTCACCTCGTTGCCACATATTCAATCAGTACCAAGTCTTGTAAGGTTCCCCGTTCACATATCTCAGGTCTGTTTTCTTCTCTTTACTCACACAGTCACCACCTTAATTCAGGCTATTATCACTTCTCACCTGGACTAGAATATTTCCAGCTGAAAAATGGAGATAATAATAACCCCTACCTTACAAGGTTTTTATAAAGATCAAATGAGGTAATATTTGTAAAAGCACTTAACATAGTGCCTGGCATATAGTAAGCACTCAATAATTATGAATTCTCTTTCCTCCTCCCCACCAATTGCAATAGTCTTCCTGGTCTCCCTGACTCAAATCTTTCTCCATGCCAATCTATCCTCCACACAGCTACAAAAGTGATTTTTCTAAAGTGTAGGTCTGAACATGTCACTCTCTTACTTAAGGATCTGAAAAAATTATGATATGAATATAATTGAATACTTTTGTGCCACAAGAAAGAGTGAAACATGGTTTTGGAGAAAACTCGGGAGACTTATATGAACTGATGCAGAATGAAGGGAGTAAAACCAGGAAAACAATTTAAATAACCACAATGTAAAGACAAACTTATAAGAACTCTAATCATTGCAATCATCAACCATTCCAGTAGGCCAATTATAAAACGTACTACCCACCTCTTGAAAAAAGAGGTGATGGACTCAAGACGAAGAATGAGATGTGTATTTTTTGAACATGGCCACTGTGGGAATTTTTTTTTTGCTTGACTGCATATTTTTGCAAGAGTTTGGTTTTCTTTTTTTAATGAGAGAAGAAGGAAGTAAAAGAGAGAGAAAACAGATTTTTATTAATTTGAAATTTTTAAGTTAATTTTTTTTAAAGTATAGGCTTTAAGAGGTGAGGAAAGAAGAAGGGGGAAGGGATAGAGGAGAGAGAAGGGCAAGAGAAACTGAAGGAGGAAGAAAAAGAAAGGAGGATATTCCAGGCAAGAAGAAGTCATGAGCTTATGGCCTTATCAGCCTTCAAAAAGTACTCCCTGGGCAGGAGCACTACCACCCCCCCAAAAAAAAAGATACAGGGCATGGACTATTCTGTCCCCTTGTTCTCTGCTTCTCACAGGGTCTATATTCCAATAGATCTTAAGGTCTCAACAGATTATAAGAATGAACTAAATCTAACAGGATGAAATAGGGATAAATGTTAAGTCCTGGACTTAGGTTCAAAAAAATCAACTGCACATATATAAGGTGGAGGAAATGTGGCTAGACAGTAAGTAGTTTGTGTGAAAAAGACCTAGGAATTTTAATGAACTGTAGAAGCACCAGTGTAACCAAAAAGCAATGCACTCTTAGGCTGCATTAATAGAAATCTAATCTCCTGAAGTGAGAGGTAGCATACTAATGTACTCTGCCGTGATAGACTGCACCCAATAGACTGAGTGTATTTGGTTCTGGGTACCACTTTTGTATGAACGTTATTGTAGGGGTATTGTTTCATCTCTGTTGGGATAGCCCTGGGCTATTGCAGTAGCCTTCTGGTTGGTCTCCCCACCCCTGGACTTGAATATCCCATTTTTATTAGCGTTACAGAAGTGAATATTTCTTCATTATTGTTTCATCTCTGTAAGGACAGTCTGGACTAATGCAATAACCTTCTGGTTGGTCTCTCTGCCCCAAGTCTCTCCCCACTCTGATCCATTCTCCAGTCAGCTGCCAAAGTGATTTTCCTAAAGACCTAATAAGTCTGATCATGTCATTCCCCTACTCAATAAACGTCAGTGGCTACCTATTACCTCCAAGATCAAATAGAAAATGCTACATTTGACATTTAGAGCCCTTCACAAACTGGCTGCTTCATTCCTTTCCAATCCTCTCACCCTTTCCTGCCCTCCCTGTACTCTATGATCCAGCTAATTAATACATTGGACTGTTTGCTGTGTTCTTTTCCCATTAGATTGTAAGCTCCTGGAAGGCAGGGACTATCTTTTTTATTTGTAACCCCCTTAGCACAGTACATGGCACATAGGAGGCCCTTAATAAATGTTTGTTGACTGATTAACTGTTCCTTGCCAGTAACACAATCCAGCTCCTGACTCTGTATTTACACTGACTGTTCCCCAAACCTAGAAAACTTTCTCTCCTCTTCTTTGCCTCTGGGTTCCCCAGCTTCCTTCAAGACAGTTCAAATCTCACCTTCTTCAGCAGGCCTTTCCAGGTTCTCTCTCTCTCCCTACCCAATATCTTTCCTCTGATATCATCTCCCTGTGATATCATCTCCCATTTACACTGTAAATATCTCACATGTACATAGTTATTTATGTGCTGTCTTCCTCATTAGACTATGAACTTCTTGAAGGCAGGGACTGTATTTTTGCCTTTCTTTATATCCCCAGGACTTAGCACATGGTAGGCTTTTAAGAAATACTTGATGACTGATTGACTGAAACAAAATTGTAAAACTCAGATCTATATAGGGTATACAGGTCCCAGTTCCCTTTCTCCTTCCTTTCCTCTTGAGAGAGACATCCCGATGGCCACGTGGGTCTCAGACATTTAGCTGCTTTGAAGATCAAAATTGTTGTTTGTTCTTTGTTTTTGAAGAGAGTCAATGACATCACAGTGTGATGTCATTGACTCATGTGTAAAGTGTATTTAAGTGTGATAGAGTTGCACAAAGTCATCCACCTCACTCTCTCTTCCAGAGTCATTGAAGTCCAGTTCCAAGAGAAAAGTCAAGATGACTGGTGCTGGCTGGGGATACAGTGGATGCCTTTGGCACTTTTGTCTGAACAAGCTCTAAGCGCTCCATGGCACCTGCTTCCAGCCGCCTTCCTGGCCATTGGGACAGATTGTTCTCATCCACCCTTTCTGCCAGGCCAAGTCTTCATATGCTTGGGGTAGACACCTCCTAACTCGCCTACAGGTTTGAGGTTTACAGTTACCCTCAACCTGGTCTAACCCATCTGCCAAGACAGTTTTACCAGGGTGTGGTATCACACAAGATCAAAATAAGACTTTGAGATTGGAACTGTCTCACAGCAGTGGCCACTGATCGCTGCTAGTGGTCAGGACCAGATGAAGAGGAGATGAGCGCTCATCCAAATTCATGTAACTCTGAGACCAAGATGTGGAAATGAAGTGGAGGTCAAAGAGCACTGAGTTTGGCAGCAAGGGACCCGGGTTTAAATCCTTGCTCTGATGCCTACTACCTGTGTGACCTCAAGCAAGTCAATGAACTTCTCTGGCCTCATTTTCTTTACTTTTAAAAAAGGAGAGATAGAGCCAGATGACCTCAACAGTGCCTGCCAGCTCTAAGTCTGTGGTCCTATAAGAGCAATGACAGTAAGGGTGGGTCTGGAACAGTAAGGATTGAGAATGAGAATCCCACTGGTAAGGAGGAGATGGGTTTCTTCATACCCACCAACCCCTACCCCCAGATTACCTTTGGTGTAATTCTTGACCCTGAGAGGGATCCCATGAAATTGCTTCCATCATCTTTTCCAGACGACTTGGGGCTGTTCCCTCAGAACTCCACAGATCATAGGATTAGAGCATAAGGGACCACTCTCCCCTTAGAGGGTCTAGTCAAACTCCCTCACTTTACAAATAAGGAAACTGAGGCACAAAGAAGTTAGGTGACTTCCCCAAAGTCACACAGATAGAACATGACAGAGGCAGGTCTGGAACCCAGGTCCTCTGACTCCGAAGCCAGCACTCTTTCCACTATACCACACTACTTTTGGGAGTATAAATGGAAGGAATTTGGGGAAATGACTAAAAGAGGACAGCTTCATGTTGGAGCACTTGACTTTTGTTTTCCTTTTCATTTGCACTAAGGACCCTAAAAAGTGTTATAGTATGCTGAGTACCTATATGTTGTAAAGGTGGAGGACAAAGATGAGATTCCAGATGTGGGTTGGGGGAAGAGTCATAGGTTTCTTATTTTAAACAACAGTTTAGCAGTGTTTCATATCATTTTCTAGTCTCAATTCTGAGTCAAACCAGCGAGGGGGTTAGCTCAGCATTGCCCCTGGGACCTGCACGGTGGGGCAACAGGGGAGACACTATGGCGCATGTGCCAGAGAGATTCTGATGAGACCACTTGGTTGATGCTTGAGTCAGAGTACTACCTGGTAGGCAATGAGGTATCACTCTCAACTGAACAAAGACTGTAAATTAATGTTATAATGCCAAACTGACTTTCTGTGTGCTTAAGGAAGGCAGCTTATGACTGTTTACACTGCAGAGTTCACATTCTGTGCCCAAATGTCAGCGTACATACAAAGTCACATGTACAGTCCACACGCTGCTGTTGCCTTATGACTGTTAATATTTTGAGAAGGACACTGACAAAATGAAGGGTGCCTAGAGGAAACAGGTCAAGAAGGCTGAAGGGACTAGAAACCAGGTGTAATGAAGATTGGTTGATGGAAATTGAAAAGTTTAGTCTGGATAAGAAAAGATAGAGATTTCTGTCTTCAAATATTTGAAGAGGTGTTTTGTGGAAGAAGAAATTGACATATTCTGCTTTGCTCTAGGGGTAAAACTGTGGGAAAACATAGTTTGGCTTAATATCAAAGTTTCTAAAATATTAAAGCCTTCCTAACAAATCAAATAAGCTGTCTACTGAAGTAATGAGTTCCACATCACAACATGTAATCAAGCAGAAGTTAGATAACTAGTTTCTGGGAATGTTAGAGAATAAATTCATACTTTAGGGATGTTGGTATTGGCCTTGAATCACTTCTACTATCTGCCATTTTTGTCCTTAAACACGTGCTACTGAACAAAAGTGGAGAAAATCACACAGAAATTTTGATTTATGTTTATAAATTTGTTATGCACAAATTTATGTTATCCACAAATTTATGTTATGCAACCTCAATTGGGTCCTCACTGCTTATAGGCAATCCTGCTATACCACCCTCATCACCTCACAATCCCATTCTCCATAGCTCTTCCAAACCTTTTTATCCCTCCTTGACCCTCTCATGGTTCCCTCTCCCTAAACTCAGCTAAGAACTTTCCTTCATATTTTACAGAAAAAATTGAAACAGTCTACCATGAGCTCCCTATTCTCCCCTCTTTCTCATCTCATATTGCTCATATGCCTTCTGTCACCATCTCCTCTTCTACCCCTGTCTCTCATAATGAGGTATCTTTACTCCTTACCAAGGCTAACCCATATCCATGCACAAGTGATCCTACTGTACCTAAAATTTTCCAACAGATTGCTCCTTCTGCCATCCCCCCTCTATCAGTTATTTTCAATCTCTGCTGACTCTTTCCCTACTGCCCACAAACATGCCAATGTCTTCCCATCCTAAAAAACCTTCATTCAATCTTTCCATCCCTGATAATTATCATCCTTTTTCTCTTCTGCCCTTTGTGGTTAAACTCCTTGATAAGACCATCTCTACTTTCTCTACTCTCACCCTCTTCTTAACCCCGTCAATCTAGCTTCTGATTTACCAATCCACTGAAGTTACCAATGATCTCTTAGATGCCAAATCCAGTGGCCTTTTCTTGATCTCCATTCTCCTCAACCTCTCAGCAGCCTTTGACACTATTGATCACCCTCTGCTTCTTGATGCTCTCTTCTTTCTGGGTTTTCAGGACACTGCTTCCTCCCGGTTCTTTTCCCACCCAATTGGTTGCTCTTTCTCAGTCTCTTTTGTTGACTCCTTACCCAGATCATGCCCTCTAACCAAAGGTACACCATAGTGCTCTATCCTGGTTCCTCTTCTCTTCTCCCCCTGCATTACCTTACTCGGTGATCTCATCAGTTCCCATGGGTTTAATTACTATCTCAATGCTGATGATTCTTAGATCTACATATTCTGGCCCGACCTCTCAGCTGGCCTCCAGTCTCACATCTTTAATCTCATAACTATCTTTTCAGACATCTTGAACTAGATGTCCAACAAACATCTTAAACTCGACATGTCCAAACTGGAACTCATTTTCCTTCCACTTGAAGCCTCCCCACCTCCTACCTTTACTGTTCCTGTAAAGGGCAACACCATCTTCCCAGTCCCTCAGGCTCAAATAAGAGTCATGTTGGACTCCTAGCTTTCTCTCACCCCTCCCTCCATATCCAACATGTTGGCAAAGCCTATCAATTTCCCCTTTACAACATCTCTCAAATATGTCCCCTCCTTTGCACTGACCCTGCCACCACTTTAGTTTAGGCCTTCTTCACCTCACACATCATTACTACAATAGCCTGCTGGTGGATGGGCCTACCTCAAGTCTCTCCCCACTCCAGTCTATCCTCCATTCAGCCACCAAAGTCATTTTCCCGAAGAACAACTGCAACTATGTCACTCAATATGTCACTGCAACTATGTCACTTCAGGGGCTCCCAATCACTTTCAGGATAAAATACAATGTCTTTTTTTTTTTTGCATTCAAAACCCCTCATAATCTAGCCCCCTCCTATTCTTCCAGTCTTCTTATATCTTACCCCTCCACCCCATACTCCTCAATCTAGCCTCCCTACTGTTCCATGAAGAAGCCACTCTGTCTCTTGACTCTGGGCTTGTTCTCTGGCTGTCCCCCATGCCTTGAATGCTCACCCTCTTCACCTCTTGCTCTGGGCTTCCCTGACTTCCTTTAAGACCCAACAAAAATCCCACCTTCTTCTGGAAGCCCTTCTTTACCCTTCTTAATTCTAATGCCTTCCCTCTTTTATTTACTTCCTGGTTATCCTTTAATATGGCTTATTTGTACATTTTTGTTTGTTTGTCATCTTCCTCATTAGAGTTTGATCTCCTTGAGGGCAGGGACTATCTTTTGCCTCTTTTTGTATCCCAGCATTTAGTACAGTTCCTGGCACATAGTAGGGGCTTAACAAATGTTTATTGACTGAATGACTACATAGGTGGACAGAACTAGCTAAGCTCTGAGGACTCTTCTAATGTTCAAATTCTTTATGATTTGCCCAAGTTTGTAGAAGTAGTTAATTGCAGAGCCAGAACTGGAACCCAGTCTCCACACTTCCAACCCAGTTCTTTCCATTCAAGTAAAGTGAGAAAATACATATCAGCATGTGACAACTAGAAAAGAGAGTTTTGGTCTCGGGGAAGGGTCAATGGTGAGTGGAGCCTCTGAGTATTCCACTGTTATGCCCTTTCCAGTAGCAATGATAATATAATATAGATTTGATCACCATGGATAAGAGGTACAAGAGGTGTGGGAGAGGGTGGTGTTGGTATATTTTCCAGGTAGATGGCACTGGTGTGCAGATGGGTGTGAGTTTCCTGGTGGATAAGTGGATGGTATATGAAATATGGTCTGGGGTAGGCTAGATATAATGGGTTGAGTCAGTTTGTACTACTCATTCATCAGGACTACTTAACCTTAGATCAGTATTCCAAAGCTGAGTGGATCAACTCTCCTCCCTGACCCCCCTCCAGGTATGGCATGCCCAAATGGTACTATTCCAGGTTGGGAGAAGGGGCAGGGCAGATGATAAATTGTCTACAGTAGATGGATGTGAAGTGTTGTCTGAGGCTGGCTAGATCAGAGATCTAGAATTCTAGAAGGGATTTCAGATGTCACCTAGTCCAGGGGTGGGGAACCTGCAGCCTCAAGGCCATATGTGGCCCTCTAGGTCCTCAAGTGCAGCTCTTTAACAAAATCCAAACTTCACAGAACAAATCCCCTTAATAAAAGGATTTGTTGGACTTGGACTCAGTCAAAAGGCTACACCCAAGGACCTACAAGGCTACATGTGGCCTCGAGGCTTGCAGGTTCCCTACCCCTGACAGTCCAATCTCCTTATTGTGCAGATGAGGAAACTGAGGCCCAGAAAGACTAAATGATTTGCTCAAAATAATTTAAATGGTAAGCAACAGGAGCATAATCAATTAATCAATCAATAAGCATTTATTAAGCACCTGTTATGTATTAGGTATTGTACTAAGTGCTAGGGATACAAAAAGAGGCAAAATACTGTCCCTGTTCTCAAGAAACTTGCAGTCTAATGGGGGGAGATAACAAGCAAATAAATACGTACAAAGCAAGTTATATACAGGATAAATAGGAAAAAATTAATAGACAAAAGGCACTAGAATTAGGAAGGGTTGGAGAAAGCTTCCAGTAAAAGATTGGATTTTATTTGGGACTTAAAGGAAATAAGGGAAGTTAGTAGTTGGAGTAGAGGAGAGAGAACATTCCAGTCATGGGGGACAGTCAAAGAAAATGCCCAGAGCTGAAAGATGGAGTGTCTTCTTCATGGAATAGCAAGGAAGTCAGTGTCTCTGGATCAAGGAGTATGTGGTGGGGAATAAGGCGTAAGAAGACTGGAAAAGTAGGAAGGGGCTACAACACAAAGGGCTTTGAATGTCAAACAGAGGATTTTGAATTTGATCCTGGAGGCACTAGGAATCCACTAGAGTTTATTGAGCAGAGTTTCATAGTTGGAGCTGTGCTTTATGAAAATAACTTTGGCAGCTGAATGGAGGATGCTTGAAGTAGGCTACTGCATTAGTTCAGGCATGAAGTAATGAAGGACTGTACCAGAGTGATGATAGTGCCAGAGCAGAGGAGGGGATGTATTTGAGAGATATTGCAAAGACAAAATCAACAGATCTTGGCAACAGCTTGAATGTGGGGGATGAGAGATAATAAGGAGTCCAGGATAACTCCTAGGTTTTGAGTCTGAGAAACTGGGAGGGTTGTGTTTGCCTTCTACAGAAATAGGGAAGGTTGGAGAAGGGAGGACAGTTTGGAGAAAAGACAATGAGTTCTGTTTTGGGTATATTGAGTTTAATATTTCTACCCGATATCCAGTTTGAGATGTCTGAAAAAGCAGTTGGAGATGCGAAATTGGAGGTCTCTCCACGCATGACCCCTAACCCCTGTTCAGCTTCTTTTTGTGTGTTAACAGTCTTCCCTTGTTAGATTGTAAGCTCCTTGAAGGCAGGAACTATCTTTTTCATGTTTGTAAGCCCAACACTTAATAGTGCCTGGAACTTGGTAGGTACTTAATAAATATATTGATCCCTCAGTAGAGTTCTAAAACTGAATGGATTAAGCGAGTGATGATCCTGGAGGTCTGTCAGAGGGTGTTGTTCCAAGTGGAGAGAAAGGGGTTGGGTAAGGCAGATGTCCCATAGTGGATCAATGACATTAGACACAAATCTACATAACTATAATATACAGTATTACATGTTAAATGCATTACAGAGTCACAAAACAATTCTGTAATGGGGTTTGAAGGGAAAAGTTTGAAGAGATGGCTGTACTTTGCCCTAGAGTAAAGAGATCAGGCCATGTTCCTATGAGTAAAAGGTGAAAGACTACTGAAATTGGGACTTGGGTTCTAGTTCCAGCTCTGGTACTAGTTATGTGACTTTAGACTAACTTATTTCTAGGTAGGTCCCATTGAGCTGTGAGATTCTGTGATTCTATGACCTGTTTCCTGCCAGGTCTCAGGTAAAGTGAGATACTGCTGCTACATTGCAGAAGCCAGTGAATGGTAGTTTGCTCTGATGGCTGGGGTCAAGGCACTAATGAAGTCAAGGACATAGTTTCTTCCCTTTTATTTCTCATTCTGTGGTCCCACCCCCAACCAATGACCTTTCCAACATATTACAAGGACAGGGGTCCAACTGTATCTGCTCAGAACAAACTATTCCCACTGCTTGGAAGACAATTCAAAGCTCATGTCCTAATAATCAATAGTGTCATCTCTGGCTCCCCAAAACAACATATTATTGTCCAACAGTTATCTTGTTGATTACAGAGGACCAGAATGAAAATGCCCAAAGATTGCCCTCCCTTACAGTTCTCACCTTTCTTTCTAGCAAGCATTTATTTAGGTGCTTGGGAAATAAAGAAAAAAAATGAAAAAAGTTCCTGCCCTCAAGGAGCTTACATTCTACTTCTAATGTAAATGAGGGAATGTCAAAAACTGTTTCATTTATTCTACATTTTAGATACTAAGAAGACCTACAGAGAATTGTCAGAAATAGAACTTTTTATCCACTCATGAATTTTTCCACAAACTTGCCATTGGGAGTAGCAACTCTACACTCTCTAGGTCTCAGACTTGAGCTAGTTTGGACAAGACATGGGGTGGATGGAACTGGTCTCAGTTGCTCAAAGATGTATTGAAATTATCCCCACTGCTATCAACTATCAGGGTGAATGGAATAGATATAGTTTATCTAGATTTTAGCAATGATTTTGATAAAGCATCTCATATTGTTTTTGTAAAGAAGATGAAGAAATGTGAACTATAGTAGAATGCTGCTCAAAACTGCTTGATGGCTGGCCTCAAAGGGAGGTCATTAAGGGTCCAATGTCAGTGTGGTGAGGTCTCTACTGGAGTTCCACAGGTACCTATGGTTGGGTCTGTGCTGTTTAACATCATTATCAATGATTTGGATAAAGGTATATAAGGCCCATTCGTCAGTTTGCAGGTGATTCGAAGCTAGGAGAAGTAGACTGAATGATAAAGTCAGGATCCAAAAATATTTAGACAGACTAGAACACTGAGCTGAATCTAATAAGATACAATTCAATAGGGATAAATGTAAAGTTTATACTTGGGTACAGAAAAAATCAGGTTCACACATACAGGATGGAGAAGGCATGGTCAGGGAGTAATTGTTCAAAAACTTATCTGAGGGTTTTAGTGGACTACAAGCTTAATATACATCAGCAACCTGATTAGACATCCAAAAAAGTTGATGCAACTTTGGATTGTATTCAGAGGAGCATAACTTTCAGGAATTGGGATGGTTTGTCCCTCTGTTTCTACCCTCATCAGACCTCACTGGGGATACTGTGTTCAGTTTTGGGTGCCACAGTTTAATAAGACCATTTATAGGATGGAGAGGGTCCAGAGGAGGGCAACTAAGGGGGTCAAGGGCCTTGATTTTGTGCATGAGCACCAAATGTAGGAACTGGGCATGTTTAGTATGGAGAAGAAAAGATTTGGGGACATGAGATCATAAATTTAAAGCTGGAAGGGACTTCAGGGGTCATTGCATCCAATCCCCTCATTTTATAGATGAAGAATTGAGTCCCAGAGAGGTTAAATGATCTGCCAGCATCATACAGGTTGTGTCAGAGGTGAGATTTGAACTCAGGTCCTCTGACTCCAAAGCCAGCAACATGATAGTCTTCTTTAAGTACTTTAAGGACTGTCATGTGAAAAAGGATTAGACTTGTTTTATCCCAGAGGACAGAACTGAGAGCAATGGGTGGGAGCTTCAAAGACGCAAGCTATGAGTGGGCTACATGCAGTGATTGCGGGTTTGCCCTCCTTGGAGGTCTTCAAACTGAGGTTGGGACATTTGTCTTTGTGCTAGGCACTGTGCTAAGTGCCCTTACAAATTTTATTTCATTTGATTCTTACAACAACCCTGGGAGGTAGATGCCACTATTATCCCTATTTTACAGTCAAGGAATTCGAGGCAGGCAAAGGTTAGAGTTGCCCAGGGTCACACAGCCAGTAAGTGTCAGAGGCTAAATTTGAAGTTTTCCTGACTCTAGGTCCAACATTTAATCTATTGTGCTACCAGATGTCTCTGTGAGTAATCACCTTATATAACCCCCTCCTCTTGACATAAAATAGCTCTAATTAAGGGCTCTATACCTGGAGTTCATCAGAAGAGGCCATGTGGCCAAATATGTAGCTGGCCCTGATAAAGACTATAGGTACATACAAGTGGTAAGGCTTGGCTCAGGGACAAGTCATGAAAAATATGAAAAGACATCTAAAGAGCTTTTCACCACAAAGAGCTCTTCTCTGCCTCAAGTATCCTTGCTTTAATTATATGTTGTTGCTTAATGCTTAATATGTTCTAATACTAAGCATTAGAAAACAAAAGCCCTTTGTCTGCCTATTATTTTAGCATAGCGAGGAAGGGAAGAGCTCAGTGAAGACCTCTACCTTGAGGAAGAAATTGCAGAGGCATCAATATCACTCTTACCATCAGTACCAACCATCCTCCCTGACCCTGCTGCAATCAAATGAAGAGATTCTTACCCAGAAGATACCACGCGGAGACTTCTTCATATTTAATCTAATTAGAACCTTGGAATTGATTTGTTTCTACAAACTTTTGTGGACTTAGTATTCTTCTTGCCTTGTGGCTAGAAAATTCTTGGCTTCCATGTTTCTAATTCCTGTGAGCCAGAACTAATGTCTGCAGGGACCAGAACGATTTTCCTCTGCTACCTCCCCTCACACCTTTATCCCTAGTCTACTCAAATCTACTCGGAGGATTTTGATGTCCACGCAAACCTCATCCTGTTCTCTTCCCCTTTATTTTTTGGATCATAGGATTAGAGTAGAAAGAAACCTTAGAGGCCATCTAGTATAACCCTTTCATTTTGTAGATGAGGAAACTGAGCCCAGAGAAGATGTAACCTCTTCAAGGTCACTATCTACATGTAGCAACTTATAGGTGCAGAATTTGTACTCAGATCCTTCCACCTGAGTTTATGCTTTTTCCACTGCTTCTCTTGGATACTGCTCAATAGTTTGTTGGCTCCCTTTTATCTTGAATTTCTCACACTCCTTCCATTTTCTGTCATTCTCTTGAAAATACCTTGTCCCCATGAGAAATGAAGAAAGAAATAGTTTCAGAAAATCCTGGGAAGATTTGTATGAACTGACACAAAGTGAAGGAAGTAGAAGTAGGAGAACAATTGTAATACAAAGACAAACAACTTTGAAAGACTTGGGAACTATAATCGACATTATGGCTCACCATAATTTCAAATTCA
The DNA here is from genome assembly GCF_900497805.2 of Vombatus ursinus. Lineage (NCBI taxonomy): Eukaryota > Metazoa > Chordata > Mammalia > Diprotodontia > Vombatidae > Vombatus > Vombatus ursinus. Next base: position 5,040,020 of record NW_020954617.1, read on the forward strand.
AGATGAAACATGCCACCCACCTCTTGATAGAGATATGATGGATTCAGAATGCAGACTGAGGAATAATCTTTTTGGAAATGGATAATGCAGGAATTAATTTTACTTAACTATACATATTTGTAACAGGGTTTTGTTCCTTGCTTTCTCAATTCAGGGGAAGAAAAGAGGTGAGAGGAAAAGAATTTGGACCTGAAAAGAAAATGTAATTGAATTTTTGAAAAGCATCTTGCACCCAGCCACTCTCTCTGAAGCTGTTGGCTCCTTTTCTCCTACACCCATACACATGAGTTTAGGAAGGAGGAAGCAGCATATTCATTTCTCACTGCCTCTTCCAGATCGTCTGCCACTATCCCTCAGCAATCTCTCCTCCTTTGCGTCCACTTCCTCACAGTGGATGATGAAGTGTCTGTTATCCTGTCTAGATCTTAGATGATGCTTTCTACCAGCTCCCAGGTCACTTCCCGCTTTCCTTAACTTCTTCAATACTTGTTTCAGTCTTCCTCTCCAACTTCTGCCCTTATGCCTATGACTTCAGCATTGATTTTGATGTCCACTCAGACATGCTGGCTTGCTGCTTAATCAATCTCTTCACCTTGAGGCTATGTCCCACTCTAACTCAGTCATGTGCAGAAGTGATCTTACATTAGACATCACCATCACCCCAAACTGTATCAACTTTATGATCTTGAACTCTGAAATCCCCCCTTCCAATCACAATCTCCCATCCTTTAATTTCTCCTCTCTCCTCCTGTTTCCTTCATTCTCTCCACTACCTATTCTCATCGAGTCCCTCACATCTCTATTCCAGCCTTGCTTTCCTTACTTTACACTCTGCACACCATAGTTAACTAGCTGAATGAGGCATTGTGCTACCTCCTTGATTTTCCTAGCTATTATCATCATATTCTTATATATCTTATATATATCCTTATATATCTTCTATATCCATATATATAGTGTGTATATATATATATATATATATATATATATATATATATACATACCCCTTTATTATCCTGCTATTCATGCCTTACTAATCCTCAATCTTTGGTCATTCCTCCTATATCCTTTCTCTTCTTTAACTCTTTGCACAATTTTTTTCCCTGAACTCAACAAATACCAAATAAATGCACATTTCCATATACATACCAGAGTAGAAAAATAGGGTTGCATATGAAACCGTGGATCTTTATTGCATGGAACTTGCTTTTCTTTTTGTGTCTCTAAATTCAAATTGCTTTCAAAGCTATCTTGCTTGTCGGTGCTTCTTTCTAGCTTTCTTTGGGTTCTCTTCTTGCACCTTTTTCTTTTAATCTTTAGCATTACACTGAATGCTTCAGGAGGAAACTACCAAACTGTAGTTACTGGCTCCACTCTAAAATCATGTTATCTATCCTCAAATAGACCCTCACTCTGGCAATATGGTAGACAGATAGATAGACAGATGGACAGATCACTTGATAGAGCATTTATTAAAAGCACTTACAATATGCCAAAGCCCTGTGCTAAGTGCTGGGTATACAAAAACAAGCAAGCAAGGCAGACCCTGGCCTAAAGAAGCTTATGTTCTAATGGGAGAAAACAACACATACAGTCTAGAGAAGCTGGATGGGGAGGGGAAAATGTACTCACACCAGGAAAACTTGGCTGGTGAAGAATATAGGTGGAATCCAGACCTGAATGAGATGAAGTATGGCTGGAGTCACTCCTAAAATAGAAGGTTCCAGGGACGGAGTCACCAATTAGGAGAGCAGGGCTTCAGGATGGAGGTGATTCCAGCCAGGCAAGAAAGCCAAAGAGGAGAAGGGAGAGAAGGAATCTAGAAGGAGAGGGAGTCTAAGTGTGAGTAGGTCTGTCAGCCTTTCATTCATCTCCAGTGGATCCCCTATCAGGGCCCATAGTGGCTCTTCAAAACCTCTTTTCTTCTTAGGCTCTCAATTCTACCCTCTGCTCTCCATTTCCCTGCCCTTACTTAAAGGTCTCAGGAGCCTCCCAAATCAGCCCTCACCACTTTGGGAAATATTTGACTGTTAGGAAGGGTTGATTTTTCTTTCCTGAAATCAAGCTTAAACCTCTCTCTTTGCAAATTGTACCCAATACTCCTAGTTTTCTATGCTGTTTTGAGCAGAAAAGGTTCAAATCTTCCTTCATGTGACCAAGTTCCAACACTTTAATACACTATCAACCAGCAACTTGTACCAGAGACTTCCAAATCTTCTCTTCTCCAGGATAAACATCCCCAAATCCTTCTTTTTTAAAATAGGGTTTTATTGATGTTTTCTGTTTCTTACAGAATCATAGTTATCCTCAGAATCCCTTCCCCTCCCCCTTCAGAGAGCCACCCCATATAACAAATGGTATTTTTTAAAGAGAAAAAAAAGGAGCACAACTGAATCCCCAAGTCCCTCAACTCTCATCCATGAATGGCATGGACTCAAATGTTCTCAACATCCTGACTTCCCTCCTCCACTGTACACCATATGTTCTCCCTAAAATGTGACATCTAGAACTGAAGACAAGAGTCCAAATTTAATTCAATCCAATAAACATTTAATAAGCATACACTGTGCTTAAGGCACAGTATTTCTCCCTTCCCTAATCCTTTCTTCACACAGCTGCCAATATAATCTTCCATAGGTCTGACTATGTCATCTGCCGTGTTAAAAAAAACTTCCAGTGGCTTCCAGTTGTCTCCAGGATAAAATACAAATTCATTAGCCTCACATTCAAGGTCCTCCAAACCTACCTTTCCAGCCCCCTTTTCTCCTTTTTATATTAATCTCCATCACATGTTTTATCTCCCAGACAAACCAGATGACTAGTTGATCCCCGAACCTGACATTCCATCTCCAGGATCTACTCCAGGCATTGGGTATTTTCCTTTCTTATCTCTGACTTTCAGAATCTTCATCTTCCTTTAAGGCTCAGCACTGGCACTATCTTCATCATGAATTCTTTTCTAATTCTCCACAGCCATTAGTGAATACCCCTCAATTATTCCTAAAGTGCTTTGATCCTTCATTTGGTCCCTTTAATCCCTGCTTTGTATTTTCTGTTTCTGTCTTCATTTTGGATTCTCCCTTTCTTCCCACCCTCCCCCCTCCACCCTACCAAAGGAGAATATAAAGTCCTTGATGGTGGACCATGTGTTGTTTTTCTGTTTATGTTCCCCACATGAAGCAGAGTACCTTGCTCATAGTGCATAAATAAGAAATGTTTGTTGAATGAATGTATGCTTCCATTTCCATGTTATCAGTCAGCCTCTGGATTTCTTCTATAGGGACCTGGCCTAAAGATGGACAATATGCCACCTTATATAGGCCTGGGATCATAGGATCATAGGACTTATAGTTGGGAGGGGTCAGAGAAAGTGATTCGGCATCAGGAAAAAGAGAAAGAGGGATCTGGTTCCCATGGGATTCTGCAGCAGAGAGAAAGGGTATCTGACCATAGTCACACTTCAGGGCAGTTCAGCGAACCAGTCCAATGAGTCCAGTCTAGCTCTACTCAGATAATTTTCACCACACGCACTAAGGGTGGGGCAGCACAGTGAAGCTTCTCTCTGCCCATAGCCCTCCATCCCTTCCTTCCTCCTTTTCACCCATTCCAGGTTTAAATGTCATATAGTTCAGGCCCTGGAATTCTGCTGGCTATGGTAGGCAGGGGTGGTGACATTGGCAGCCACTCAGTGACAGAGAATATCATGCCACCAAGGCCCAGAGCTGAGAAGGTATCGCTGAAGAGACATCCTAAGGAGAAGGCCATCCAGTGAGCCAAGCCAGGGCCAGGTAGGAGAGTGCATCAATACTCTGTGTTTTGATATCACAGAACTGGGAGTCAGGAAGCTGCCATATTAAAGTCTAAATGAGACAAGATAAGGACTTGGTTTAATATGAAAGGAAGTCCACAGCATGTTCTACAGCCTCTGGTGAGGTCTAGGAACCCCTTCTGTACCCCCCTCCCTTCAAGGGGTGGGGTGTTGCCAAGGGAAAAACCATGGCACTCAGCTCCTCTGGCACATAAAGTCTCAGAATTCAAAGAAAATTTAAAAGTCAGATGGTTTCTAACCTACTTCTGAATCCAGGCATCCCCTCAATAGCATCCCTGACAGGTGATCATATAACTATGCATCCATATAGTCACAAGTACTTCCAGGAACACTGACATTGAAGACCCACACCTCTGGCCTCAGGTCTCATCCTGTAGCTTCAAATCATTTCATTTCATTTGAATTCAACAAGCATAATGAGCCCTCTGCATTGTGTCCAGTGAGTTGAAGCACTTTTTTATATTGAATCTTCAATACTGCTATCAAGCCTAATTCTAGACATACTCCTCACTTCACCCTCCCCCGCCCCCCACACACACACCTTCTTAGGGAATCTTCTGGGGTAAGGCAACTGATTCTCATCTGATCTCTTTAGAGGGTCAAGGGGAGCATGGCAGAACACAGTCAGGGGTGCACTGTTAGGGTAAGAAACAGGATTCAGATAACATCCTTCATGGATGGCTCCACCCATTATATAATGTGTTCCACTTTTCCTAGGAATAAAAGTGGGAAGAAGTGAGTGGTGTGCTGACCATTACAAAGGCTGGTGTTCATCATGAATCCTGGAGATCCCCTTCCTGACTGAGGAAATGCAGAAAGCACAGCCAAGGAGAGTGGGGAGTAGGTACACACTATGTGTTTGTGTTTTTGTGAAATCAAACTAATTGTTATTCGTTTCCCCTTCTCCCTGGAAGCTATAGAGTGAGAGGGCAGCTGAGTGGAACCAGCCTGCAATGGCATAATACATATCTTTGCTCATACCCAGTACAGTGAAGCTGGACCCAGTGATCGTGACTGGAATCCTGCCCTTTTCCTTTACTTGGGTTCCTTATCTTTGATCTCTGATGGTCTTTGTCACAAGACCTAGTGTTGGAAGGGAACTTGAAGATCACTTAGTCCTTTATTTTACAGTTGAGGAAATCAAAGCCCAAAGAAAGGAAGGGACTTGCTGAAGGTCACACAGGTAGTAAATAGAGTGGGGATTTGCATCAGGGTTTTCTGTCTTCAAATCAGTTGTGCTTTCCACTACGTCACACTGCAGAAGGTAGAGATTTGCTTCACTTTGTCATCAGCAGAAATCCCCCTTCTAATTCCTACATCCCCAAGGTGGGGATCCAGGCATCCTAATGGCAGATTCCTCCACATTCTGATTCCCACACCATACAGATCATAGCTCCAAGTTCAGAATCTCCCTCCCTCCCTCTTTTTTGCTTTCCCTCCCTCTACCCTACTGATCTCTCCTCCTTTTCTTGTCTCCCCTGCAAGCTCTCCTCAATGACAGCTGACTGTTAAGCACTTTCTATTTTTATCCCAGAGGTACTGTTTCTCAGCATCTGCAAAGAAACACCAGTCAAAAACCTAAGAAATGAAGTGGGGAGGGAGAGGGAGAAAAGGAGTAGAAGAAACAGCAAATCATAAAGACTTGGGAAATGAGGCAAGTTCTGTCAATGAGATTTGAACTCACTTTTTTCACCCCATCTCTGTTGGGACAGGTGGTCAGGGTACATATTTCAGAGCCCAAGGAAAGATGGTTCCCATTTACCTTTTTAAAGTTCAATGGAATTTTGAGGTGGGGTGTGGAAGAAGAGATCAAAGATAATATCAAGGAAAGTATGTAGTTCCCTCAAGACTTTATAAAGCTAGACAGTGTGGGTGTGAAAAAAAATCAATAGGCCCACCACATTGTGCAAATGTCCCTATGTGTTTACACTGTGTGTCTGTGAAATCAGACTAATCATTATTCACTTCTGCTACCTGGGAGTTAAAGTGTAAGAGTGCTGGTATCCACCCAAATAGAGCGTGCCTTTGCCTACACCCAGTCTGGTGAAGCTGGACCAAGAGAGACAGGCAGACATAGGCAAAGAGAATGAGAAAGAGAGACAGAGAGAGACAGAGACAAGAGAGAACATTTTCTCAACATTTTACACATTTCAGGCAGTCCCTGGAATGCATCACAAGTGGAGTTTATCTGTGTATGGAGGGAGTGCTGGGAACCTGTCAAATCATATAAAATTCCTCCCACCTCTCCAAAACAACATCTATTTGGAGTGTGTATTCCTGTGTTAGGAATTAAACAATATTCTTAAGTGGCATTTTTCCTTTTGTGGGTGGAACTGCATTGAGGAGACAGTGTCCTAATGCTGTCTCTATTCATACTACAGGTCTTTTTGCAAAATGCAGCAGACTATCCCACTTTTCTTCCTGCACACAGACTTAGACATCTGGATCTACATCTCTGGGTATGTGCATGTGCCTTGAGCGTGCCTAAGTGTGTAAGTGTGTGTAAGTAAAGAAGTATCATTGCATCCCTCTCTCCCTCTCTATATATCATTCTATATATTGCCTCCCTTTGTTCTCAAAATAGTCTTCGGAGTTAGGCTAGTGCTGCCCTTGGGAGGGGGTGGGGGACTATTCCTAGCTTCGGCTCCGGCAGAGTTTGATGCAGGGTTACAAACAGTCTCTCCCTGCTCTCCCGGGCTGAATTAATGTGTTACTATTTCTGGCGCTCCAGTGTTTCCAGGGGAAACCTAATGACGCAATGACGTCAATGCAGGTCAGCAGCAGACTCCGGGCAGCTAGGGCTTCCAAGCTCCATCGCAGTCTTTGTAGGCAGGGGAAGGCGAGGGTGGCATAGGCATCTAGGTCTGCAACCCAGGAAGGGTGGGGGATGGGAACGGGGAAAGGAAAGGGGGAGGCAGGGCTATGGAAAAGTAGATGGGGCAACTTCCCCATGGAGCCAAACAGAGTTTCCTGACTCTTGCTCCCGGCTAACACTGGTGAGGCAACGGAGTACAGAGATAGGCACGGTGACCCCCGACCCCCACCCCCCATTCCCAGAGGGAAGCAAAAGGACGAGGAAGACCGGATGGCATTGATGTGGTATCATCGAGATGAGTCCCCACCCACAGGTAGGTGCTAGTTCTGGAGAGGACCCCAGTATTGGGGAGGAAGGGACACACATTTACACACACACAGACACACACACACACACACACACACACACACACACACACACACACTACCTTCGCTCCAGTAGAGTTTGGGTAAAAGGACTCAGGGAGGCTGGAACACTCGGAATGTCCCAATTACTCTTTCTGGAAACAGGGGTTCCTCCTCTCTGCCCAAACCCAAACACTGTAAACGGAAGAGGGCACGTCCTATGGTTGGGCAGGAGGGGGATCTAGGGCTAGTGCATCTCCTGAGGGATAGAAGGATGAGTGTAAGGAAAGAGAAGAGGGAGGAGACACCTGCCTAGACCATTCACGGGGAAATGAGACGAATCTGAACATCAGCAGCCTTTGGGGAAGACTGGCACGCGTATGCAGTGTATGCGTGTGTATTCTTCTGCCTGTGTTCTGTGTGCGTTTGTGTCTGTGGTTGCTCTGGGTGCGTTCCCTGTATCTCTATGTGTGCACATGGATAATGTCTCCTCTGAGGGTGTTTCTTAGTTCTATGCCATACATCTATGTGATCCTACTCCGTGTGTCCTTCTTGTACGGACTCAGTGTATTTGTCATGAGAGTATGCCCTGTGTGTACGTTGTGAATGTAAGTGTGCCCTGTGGATGTGTGTGTTTGTTTATGTGTATTGGGCGTGGAGAGACATTCAGAACCTTGAACCTCTCTTTCCTGCCCGCTCTCTTACTTCTGCATACAGTTGACCCGACTCACCCGCAATCAGGACTGTGTGCGTCGGTTCTATGCTGCGCCCTGATGGGGACATCATCATGCTAAGCAGAAGGGGCGCACCACGGCACAACCCTACACACTGCTTCCTATCCCCTCTCCCCCCTTCACAGCCTCTTCCCCCTCCCACTGGCTCACTGCAGGCTCTGACGGCTCCACACCTCACAAAGGCTCAACCTCGACGCCACTTTCTCACTTTCACTCCCTCTGTGCCCTCTCCTCCCTGGGAAATGAGTAGGAAGACGAGACTCTCCCTCTGCTGCGGTTTTTCGTGCGTGAAGCACAGGATCTCCCTCCACTCTCCCGCTCTACCTGCCTGTCCTTTCCCCTTTTCAGCACCGCCACCGGGGGACAGCTCCGCGCCCCATACCTTGAGCAGCTCTGAGCCGGCTAGCAAGGAGTACCGTAGGTGGTCTGCAGTCAGTGATCTGTTTCCTGCCCACTAAGGTGAAGGGTCCCTTAACTTAATGGACCCTTTCCTCAGCCCACTATCTCTAGTGCCCCAACCCCGGACTTCGAAAGAGCAGAGGAGTGAATTCTGACTGAACAAGACAGAAAAGCGATTCCACCTCCAAGGCTCAGCCTCGCCTTTTGCCAAAGGAGAGAAGCAGGTTAATGTTGCAGGGCGGTGGCTCGGCCACCTTCAAATAAATTAATTAAATGGTATTCTTCGGCCAGAAGTACAGCCCCTGCCCTCAGATAGATTGCCTCGTGAGGAAATAGACCCAGGGAACATAGCTGTTGTCTCAGTCAGTAAGTGGTTGGCAGCTCTCTGCAGCCCAGAGAGGGCGCAGCATACCCTGCAATGGCGTCCAGAAGCTGCTGCTCCCTCCACATGGACCCAGGTGTGGCTGGTGATGCAGTGAGGGCCAGTGGTGTTTCTTCTTCCAGATGTGCCTTTTCCTTGCTGCTCCATCAGGCACTATAGGTGGCTCACTATAGCTCCAGTGCACTTACCCGACCATTCCCAACCAAATTAGGCCCTTCTCTCTAGCAACACAGTCACCCACCTGTGGCTCTTCTTACCCCATTTTCTTTATTTGCTCAACTACCAGATATATTCTGGAAATATTATCCCAGACACCTTTTCCTCAGTTCCAAATTCCCCAAAACAATCCTCCTACAGCTATCCCAACCTCACCAGCAGAATTGTTGTTCCCTGGATGTAACAACCAACTTGGAGGTAAGGCAATGGGAGTCAGGACTGGGTCATTTCTCTCCTAAATTTCCCTCCATTTCCAAGGACACAGGCCCCAAATAGCCCAACTCAATTCTCCTGCCTAGAGGGTCACAAGGACTTAGCCTGCTTTATCCCTTCAGCCTTTATACTTCTATAGTTGGAATTGATGGTCCTGCAGCATCATTTGGATGCAGCAGAGGTCTAGAGTGGTGGAAAGAATATGGGGCTGAGAGTCCAAGAGACCTGAATTTTAGCCCTGGAATTATGTGACCTTGGGGACAAATCATTTAATTTTTATGGGCCTCAGGTTCCTTATCTGTCAAATGAGAAAGGCGTTGGAGGAGGTGACCTTTAAGATCCCTTCCAGCTCTAAGATGCTATAACTGTGCTACAGATTCTAGATTTAGCTGCCTAAATTGTATTTGGCTAGCCTGGGGCAGATTCAGATATTGCACCAGTTCCAGGCATTGTCATCAATGCTCATTTTCTTCTGGTGGGTATCTTTGGGAGTGGGGGAGGGGAAGAACTGGCAACTGAGTCCTTCACGTCAAAAGCCACGTAAGCAAGGAGCACCGCCTTTTCTCCCCAGCAGTGGTAGGAATATTGCCTTTTCTCCACAGCAATGGTTGTTTTCTTCGGGAGGTATCTGCTGTTGAGGAGACTGACTGAAAGGTATTTGGTGCCCCATGGAAGGCTTGGGAGGGTGCTGGTCTGTGGGGATCATGTAAGACCCCAAAGAATTGACATCTCTTGGTCTGGTGGTCCTAGAGGTAGCAAGTAATGGGATTGGGAGATCCACCTGATGAGGTTCCCAGACAATTCCATCAGAGTTCCTGGTTCTCATAACTGGAGATGGATAGTGGGGAGGATTGGGGAGAGGAGGTGGACAGAGAAGGGAAGAAGCAATGGAGAATCATGGCAGAAGGCCCTCAGAGACTGCTGAATTATAAGAGGTAGCTGACACTGGAGAGGATGAGGGCTTGGCCAGGTGAGGGGAGGGTGGGGGAGGGAAATGCCCCAACTCCATAACAACTGCTGAATTTAATATGGAAGACAACCTTCTTTTTCTGTATTTCTGTAATGCTTAACCTTGGGTTTGTATACCCGATCCATCTTTCATGCATCACAGTGTAATGAAAATAATTCAAGTCCTAGCTGATTACTTACTAGTTCTGTGACCTTGGGCAAGTAATTTATATTCCTTGGGGCTGTCTCCTTATTTGTCAAATCAAGGTGAGGCATTAGATGATCTCTACTGTCTTTTTCCATAATAACCCCCATATTTCTATGATCTCAAAGGCTGTCATTAAATTCAACCCAAGTGCATTAATTTTAATGCAATCTGATATTTAGGCCACCAAGAAAGAGGTAAGAATGGGGACTTATCAACAAATGTCATTGAGAAGGCCTTGCATTTTTACAAAGGCAGGATCATAGTTCCATAGTTTCCTGGGAGCAGAGGAGAAGAAAGATCTTCATTCTCCCTTGCTTTATCTCCTGCTGGTACTGGCCTTCTGGCTCACTCCTCTGGAGCTGGCAAGCAGTCTCTCTAGCCTGCAGCATTCAAATGGAAAACATCTAGTCATGACTCAGAATGGCCCTTTAAGACTCATACCTACCACTTACTGTCCCTCTCTTCTTCAGATGACAGTCTGTTTTCATTCTCTGTACCAAAGGTGAGAAGCCAAAGGAAAGCTAGAATCTGGGGAAAAGAAGAGGCCTTGAGAGGGGTCCCTGGGAAGCAAAAAGTTTCTCTAATTCTAAATACTCCTTAGGGGAATAGTATTTCACAACTTCTTTCATGAAGTATATGGTAGAGCCCAAGGGGAGAACCCAAGAGTCCTGATTGTCTTCAAGAATGACAACAGGCAGCTTTTGATAAATAGGCTTTTTTATCCTGTGTGTCACCTATACATTGAGCACTCATTTTGCAGTATTGAGAAAAAAAGTCGGGGCTGATTTAATGCTGTCTCCATTACAGAGGCCGACTATTGTCTTCAGTTCCCTGCTGACTCCTTAGGCAGGTGATAACCTTTCTGAGCCTCATTTCCACGTCTATAAAATGAGGTTAAATATTCCTATACTAACTATCTTAAAAGGTTGTTAAAAGAATCAAATGAGATCATGTAGGTGAAAGGACTGTGAAAAGCATACATAAGGCATCATCATCATCATCATCATCATCATCACTATTATTCCTGTATCCTGGATTTTTCTAAGGCAGAGGATATGAGGTCTCATCACCATCTATGAGTTGTAACGGGGACATAGAGTGTCTGATCCTGTAACATTGATAAGTGTGGCTAGTTTGTACAATTAAATGCAAAATGACCTACAATGCCCAGGAGGCTGAAAAAGTGTCAGGTACAATTCTCTCTCTGCTTCCTGGGGAGTCACCTCTCTTGTCTGTGTCTCAGTCTCTCCTGACTGAGCAGCATTACTGCCACTTGAACAACAAAGAGATGTCCCAGTATATAATAGCACCAAATCCTTCTTTTCCAGCATTCCTGGGAGAAGACATTTTTAAAAGAAACTTTTGAGTGAGGGAGAAATAATTTGCTCCAAAATAGCCAAATGGCAGAAAAATTGAGGGTAGGCAGAGTCAAGGTTTCTGACCCCCTAATCCATGATTCCATTTAGTGTAGAATAGTAGATGGGGCATGGACTTGGAATCAGGAAAACATGGTTCCCAATCCCACCCCTAGCTATCTGGCTCTCTGCAAGTCACTTAAGCCTTCTGTGTCCCAGTTCCCTCATTAGGAGTCTATGGAACCCAACCTGGATCAGGACATTGGGCTTCAGTTCCCCCCTGGGTAGAAGGTAAACCAGCACTCCCATTATTGCTCTATGTGATTTTCTAGGGCATTCCATTTAGGGTCCAAGTCACAATGGACCAGATCCTAAGGGAGACCAAGCTACTGAAAAATCCTCTAGACTTGTGGACACAAGACTCCGTGAGCTGTAATAGGGGTGATCTAGAAAGACCAAACATTTAAGCACTATATAGTCATCTTCAGTGGCCAGTGGGTTGAGAAGCTGGTGCTCAGGCAAAAACAAATGTTAGTCTGCCTATATTAAATTAAGGGCTAGAGAGGAGAAAGCAAAGTACTATGACTTGGTAGTCAGGTGATAGATCTTGACACTGGTGAGCGCCATTCTCAATGGTGCTCTTATTTCATAGGGTGGCTGAGTTTGAGCCAATGCCTGTCAATTAGTCCTCATCTTTCACTGAGTGTCTGATACATACAGTACACTATACTAAACCCCATATTAGGTGACAGAAAGGAATTGGGAGATATTGTTCTTGTCCTGGATGAGCTTTTAGTCTCTAAACAGAGACAGGTTAAATATACATATGAGTAGACAGGAACACAAACGGTAGGACTGTAAATGGCCATTCTGTCCCTAGAAAAACCCAACAACTGAGGACAGCTGATGTGATCTGCCTTGGGAGTAGGGAAGATAGTCTGGAGAGGATTACTGAAACAGGTAAGATACGACAAATATTTTGGCACCTAATCACTTCTTAAGTGCAAGGTACTGGAAATACAAAGACAAAAAGTAATGACAATCTGTGTCTTCAAGGATCTTACATTGATCAGGTTGATACAGTAAGCACACTGATTTGAGGAAGGAGAAAACACTATTACCCAGAAGAATGAGGAAAGGCTTCCTGGAAAAGATAAGATCTGAGTTCATGAACTTTAAAGGCCACTAAGGATTCTAAGGTGTAGAAATGAGGATTAAATGATTCTAGGATTGGGAATGGCCTGTGCAAAGGCAGAAGGTGCAATACTAAGCTTGGAGGACAGCAGGTGGGTCAGTTTGTTTGGAAACTAGAAAATAAAGTGAAAGAAGCCTACAAAGATAGGTTGTTCCCAGATTATAGAGGCTCTTAAATAACAGGCTGAGTAATTTACATTCTATCCTAGAGGTAATAGATAACCACTGAAGATTTTCAAGTCTGACATGGTCAGACTTGTGCTTTGGGAAGGTTATTTTGGCAATCACAAAGGGGGTTGAATTGAAGTAGGGAAAAACCAGAATCAGGGAGAGCAATTAGGAAGTTTTTCCAGGGGAGACTGGAAGCAAGAAAAACAACTAGGATGTCATCACAGGAATAATCCAGACAAGAGGTATACTGAAATAGGGTGATGATTGTGAGAGGAGGGAAGATATGAAGATAGAATTGACAAGATGTGGCAACTACAAGAGGGAAGAGGTATGTTTTTGCAGAGAAGAAGAGGTACAAAGGGCATTAGTGGTCATACAGGTGCATTATATGTGTGGTGGTTTGGAAGCCTTTGGAAGCTAGAGAGCTAGTAAGCAGGTTTAACAGTGAGAAGCAGAGACCATGAATCAAAGGCAAAGTAGATAATGTTAGGAGTCACAAGGCAAGTCAGCAGAGGACCAACTCAGAAGTTAAGTTGCGTCTAAGTGGAAAGTCGATCAATTATCTGGATTTTTCCAAACTGCCATTTGTTCCACATGGTGTAGATCTAGAACTGAGATTCGGGATACAATCTTTAGGTTTTCATTGGGATGTCAGACACTACATGGCTCCCAGCCTTAGGGAAAATGGGGCAAAGGACACCTAAGGAAGATGATTCTCTTCATGCTTGCCTTTTTCTCCTACCTCAATATCCCCATCAATAAACGAGGGATGAACATGGTTGAATGCCTGGTGAAAAGCATCCTCAAGCTCTTGGCAAGCATGGGAGATGATCCTTAGACAAGGTCAAATGAGAGCAGGAAGAGACAGGTTAACCTTGAAATGCATAGCCACATAGTGAGAGGATTCAGACTCAGAGGTCCAAGAGTCAGCCTGCTCCCTGATCCAAGGAGCTTCCCTACAGTATGATGGTAAACTGAATGGCAGAGAAAACAACTGTACCACCTGATTTGCCTACTTCATTTTGCTCAATGATTTCCTGTACTGTGACATTTGCATCCAAACATTACAATGACCACAGCTAATTCCTCCCCACCCCACAGGAAAGTTTTGTTTTTGTTTTTTTCCCCAAGGGGAGAATAATAATCCTGTTTATATTGAATTTCACAATTTACAAAGTGCTTTCCTCACCATATGCCTGTGGAGTACTTAGCGTAAGAATTATCCTCCACGAAGGAAAGAGAGCAAGCACTAGAGTCTGAGGATGTGTGTTCAAACCATAACTCTAACATTTATTATTTGTGTGATTCTGGGACAGTCACATAACCTCCTTGGGCCTCAGTTTCCTTATCTGTAAAATGACAGTGATGGGTTAAATGACCTCTGAGGCCCCTTCTAGATCTATGGTCCCATTTTACAGATGAAGAAGCTGGGACTCTGACAGGCTAATGAATGAAAAGAGTTAGTTAAATAACTTGGACCCAATAACGTAAGCCAGTAAATGGTGAAGCTGGGATTTTGACTCAACTATACTATCTCTAAGTTAAAGGATCTATCTACCTAATCCACTAAGCTACCTACAACCAAAATACTCAAGGGATAGTTTTTGTTTATAAGTCTCAGGTATTTGTTCTCATCCTGAGTTTCCTCTTTCTGTGCTCTTTCCACTGCATCCAAATGGCTACTTTCTCCCCTAGGTATCTATGGTCCTTTTCCTCCCCACCTTGAATAAAAACCCTTCCTGACTGACTGATTTTTGTGTAAATGAGTTTCAGTTTGATGCACTGTTCATTATGTTCATTCATTTTCACTGTTAACCTTCCCTGGCAGCTATGGAGCTGGAGACAGGAGCCAAGAAACCTGAATTCTAGTCCTATGACCTTAATCAGATTAGCCTCCTTCTCTGAGCCTTGGCTTATCATTTATAAAAGGCGTTGTCATCGTTGGGCTAGATGAGCTCAGAATTCCTTTCTATTCTATAGATCCTTCTGAATTCTGCCCTCCCCCTCCCAAGTGAAAGGAATTCCAAGCTTCATGAGACAGGCAGGGAAATAAATATATTTTGCCTTGAAGGGGCACTTTAAAGCAAAGCTGATTTAATCCTTTTTAGATAAAAGGAAGGTGAGACCAGAGTTAAGAAAGAGTTTAAGAAATGAGCAGGCTTGGGAAGGTGAAGCTGGCTGTGTTAGAGACATGTGTCTATGGTTTTTGTTTGGCTTTTCTTTAAAAAATAAGTTTGTATTGATGACTTCTATTTCTTACATCATCATCATTAGTCCAAGTATCCTTCCCTGTCCCCCTCTCATAGGAAGTGTGTTTACTGTTGTTACCAGCTTCTTTCATGATCCAGAACATACTCTCCTATAGGCCAGATCTGGATAACCATCTCCTGTCTGGCCTCTTCCCTGATTCAGCAGGAGTAAGTCCCCCTCTTCCCTTGTTCTCCATCTCTAACCCTCTTCTTTTCTCCTTCTACCTCAAAACTCCTAAGTGCTGAGGATTCATAACCCATCCTCAGTGTGTTGTATCCTACTACCCATACCTTCCCCCCAACCCTTTATCTGGTTCTCCTCTAATCCCACTCCAAATGCACAATAATCCTGCTGTTGTTCCATTCCAAGCATCCATAGGTTCAGGGCAAGCTGCCATCAGGCCTCCAATACCCAGGGATCCCTAGGGTAGCGCACATCTGGATGTGCCGCTTCCAACACCTTCAAGTTAAATAAGAGGACAAAGGAACAACATTAAGAGATAAGTACAGAGAACTTCTTATGCTGGGGGATTGGACATATGACTTCAGCCTTAATGAAGATAAAGCCACGTGGCATCAGGGGAAACAACTCGGCGTTGACACTGATTAAATATATTGGAGAACTAATAAAGGGAGAGGAGAAAAACTGTAAAAACTTGGTTTAGCTGTGCAAAAATAACATTAATTAGACTGTTATGTGACTAGCTTAGCATTCATGCCTAATTACTAAGCAGCACAATAACAATTATGCAGATCATTAAATGTGTCAGATTAACTTTGTTGTAGTTTTCTTTGATTACACCACCCAACTCTACAGATGTATGTTCAGCATTCATGGCTTGTTGCTCATGGGGCATGCTTGTCTGCTTACAACTCAAACAATTAGAAGGACCATTGATGAGAATGTTTTCCCTATCTTCCAATCTCTGCCTCACATTTGTGAGATGGACATTGTGTAGTTACCCTCTCCCTCTCCCTCCCTTACTCTCTCATTCCTCCTAATCTTTATATGTTATGGTCTGTAATTATTCCCTGTTTCTGAGACTCTGCCTTCAAGGTCAATTTGGCAAGGTTATACCTGGAATCCTAGACTGAGAATGAAGAAACCTGGGTTCCAATCTCAGTTCTGCATTTAACTGGCACTCTATGGTCTGGAGCAGGTAATGTCACATCTCTGGGCTGGGCCACAGTTTCTTTTTTCTTTTCTTCTTGTAAAATTATGAAGTTGCACTAGTTAATATCTGATATCTATTTCATATGTAAAATTCTGTGATTTTATGAAAAGTCAGCTAGTTAGCGGCAGCCCTAAAACATGGAGACCTCATGAATCCAGTTCGGTGCTCTTTCTTCTCTACTCCATTGCCCTCAAAGTGCCCTGAAGATTCACCTGGGAGAGGTCTTCTGAGCAAAAAGCCTGAGGCGGCATGAAGTAACAACTAAGGGGAATGGTCATCAAGGGACTCCAGCCTCTCCCAGAGATTTCTGAATAGAGAGTGACAGTAAAGGAAAGGGGAGTCACAGAATCAGAGATTTATAGTTGGGAAGGACCTCAGAGGTCCCCCAGTTCAACCTCTTCATTTTGCAGATGAGGAAACAAGGGCTTAGAGAGGTTGGTAATTTGCCCATGGTCACACAAATGACAGATCCAGGACTAGAAAGCAGGCATCTTGATTCATGATTTAGCACTCTTTCTACTATGTAGTATTCTGGAATTGTCAACTTGCCTCCCATCTGGGTAAAAGTCAGAATTTTTCTGCAGAACAATCCCTCCAGAACAGCTGGGGAATCCTCCATGGTCCCAGAACCAAGAGGATCCAGAGCATGAGCTGTCTATTGTACGTTTGTTATTGTTTGTGATTGATGGAGTTTGGATTGATGGGTAAGTTTTGATGGCTCTACCCATTTTGGAGCAGTAGACTGGGAGTCAAAGAGACCTAGAGTATAGTTTGGCTCTATCACTAACTAGCTGTGTGAACTTATGCAAATCACTTCATTTCCCTGAGCCTCAGTTTCCTCATCTTTTAAATGGGAAGGTTGGACCAGATGAGTCTAAGGACCCTTCCAGCCCTGATATTCTATGATAATATGGATAGGGCAGGCAGGAGCTTGAGGTATCTGAACATCTTCCATCAAGACTTAACTCAAACATCACCTTCTGCTAGAGACCTTTCTCAGTGCCCCCAAATGCCAGTACCTTCTCCTCTAAGGTTACCTTACGTCCACTCTGAATGTATCTTGTATATACCTATTTATTTCCTGTTTCCTTTCCCATTAGAATATAAGCTTCTTGAGGACAGAAACTGTTTTGCCTTTCTTTGTATTCCTAGCACTTAGCACAGTGCCTTGCACCTAGTAAATACTTAATAAATGCTAGTCAATTGATTAGCCTGTTGGGCACCAGGGCTTTGGGAGTACCCATGCTCCCCTGCTCTTGTTGGAGAGTAGTACAGACTACAGAGGATGCCCAGGGATCAAGCTGGGCAGGAAGGTAATGATGCCTTTGGAGCACTGGTGGCTACTGACCTCCCTCTCTCCTTCCATCTTTCCATCTTTCCTGGAGAATTGGTCAGAATTGGGATCAGAGCCCTCTTGAAGGGTAGACTTTGGAGCTCTAGCTCAGCCCTAATGGTAGAAAACTTTCAGATTTAGCTGTGGTTTGGAGCTGAAGTCTCCTGTTAAATGTGTGTGTGAATGGCACACACAACGTGCCCATCAATGACAGCCAACGTGGAACAGGGGTAAATACAAAAGACCTAGGTTTTATTTCCAATTCTGACACTTGCTAGGTGTCTCTCTGATACCCTAACTCTCTTTCCTCATCTGTAAAGTGGGAAGAATATCAATTACATTTCTATTGTGCTTTTAGTATTACAAAGCACATTAGACACATGATCTCATTTGAACCTGCTGGTAGTAATCTTGTGAGGTGGGTACTCTAGAGGAATCTCTGGCTTCCTTTTGTTGCTGTTGTTTAGTTATGTCAGACTCTTTGTGACCTTGTTTGGGGTTTTCTTGGCAAAGCTACTGGAGTGGTTTGCCATTTCTTTTTCCAGCTCATTTTATAAATGAGGAAACTGAGGTAAACAGGGTTAAGTGACTTGTGAAGGGTCATGCAGCTAGTAAGTGTCTGAGTCTGGATCTGAACTCAAGTATTTCTGACTCCAGGCCCAATACTCTATCCATAGCTCTATCCACCGGCTTCTTTTAAGGCAGCTCAAATCCTACCTTCTATGGGAGACCTTCCCCTTTCATATTACCTTTTATCTACTCTGTCTTTATCAATTCAATTCAATTAAACTCTACAGGCACTTTGCTAAGTGCTGGTGATACAAAGAAAGGGGGAAAAAAACAGTCCCTGCCCTCAAAGAAGCTTACAATCTAATGAATGAGATAACATGCATACAACTCTATGCAAACAAATACATAAACAGGGTAAGTACAGAATACAGGATACCTGGTATGTACCTGGTTATTTACATAGGAGAGTGGTCTGCCGCATTAGATTGTAAGCTCCATGTGGACAGGGAATGTTTTTGTTTTCCTTTATATCACCAGCAGTTAGGCCACTGTCTGGTACACAGTTAGCACTTAATAAATGCTCATAGACTGGTTGACTGATAAGTTAAATCACTCACCCATCAGGTCTAGCAACTAGTCTCAGAAATTAGAACTAAACCTTGATATTACTGACTCCACTTCTCATCTGTTACCTGCTATGCCATACTACTCCTCAATACAATAATACAAATCCTTATACTATTTACCTTATAGGGTTGTTATGAGATAACTGCTTTGCAAACTTTATTGTTTTGTGCAAATGTGATTTGTTATTATTCACGGATGGATTGTACGCCCTCAGATTCCCCAACTCCTCACCTGTTCTGCTTGTTCTGGGATGCTCTTCTTGAGCAATAGGCAGGGAACTTTTGGGCAGTCCCCTGGGATGGGGCACTTTGTCCTGATGCTGTTTGGATCCCAGATGGAAATTCTTGTCCCTTTTGTCACCCCACAAAACCCTTCTGGAAACTGGGGGCCCTCAGAGTGAGCTTTATACGCTGGAGAAATTAACCAGACTGTGAGTGCAGATGGAATCTGTGCTTAACCAAAATTCTGCTTGGGGCCAGTTAGCTCAGCTGGTTAGCACATGGCACTAATGAGGACAAGGTCATGGGTTCAGTCCCAGCATGAGTCTGTTAGCTTTGCAAAGATGAAAGCTGTTTTCTGGTGGCAACCTGAACCCTTAGACCCAGCAAGCCCACCTATTGGGTCACAAGGGAGAAGGGCCAAAAAAGGGTGGATGGCCTAAAACAACTCATTCTCACTACAAAGGAAAAAAAAATTTTTTTCAAGCATGTGTTCTGTAGCTAGGGTTTACAAGAGGTATTTTTCTACATAAAGAGTGGCCACAAAGTAATGAGATGGATGCCTTTTTCTGGTGTGATTGTAGCAGATAATAATAATACAGAGTAGGAGAGGGAGGGAGGGAGGAAGGAAAGAATGAAGGAAGGAATGAAGGAAGGAAGGAAGGGTCTCATAGTAGATTTCAAATGAACAATCCTTTTGTCCTAACATAAGATACAGCCTATGTGTTACATAAAATCCATAATTAAAAAAACCTCAACTACCAAGATATATGGCTACAGTTCACCCCAGATTCTTCCTCCCAGGTTGCTAAAATAAAGCAGGTGGGACTTTAACTGTTTTCCTGCTTTTCCCTCCCCTCTCCCCCTACTCTACCTTCTTCAGGCTGTATGTTCTATGGTTTTTTTGCTCTGAAGGTTGCCAAGGATATTTACTGTAAACTGAGTTCACCTGTAGGAAAACAGGTAATAGGGAGCACAGTGTGATTTTCCCAAGCCACTCCCTCCTCCCTGCCACCATCCCCAACCTGACTTCCCTTTCAGAGACAGAACCTTGAGCTTGGGTCTTCCTCAATGGAACTTATTCCATAGTCTCTACCCTAAATAGGTAAGACTGAAAAGTTTTAGAGGTTCTTAACTTGAAGTTAAGGTAGATTTCAGAGGGTCTATAAACTTAGGAAAAATTGTATCTTTATTTTCACTACTCTTAACTGAAACTTAGTATTTTCTTCCATTGTAACTTTTTTCAAAGCACTATTCTGATAAGGGGTCCATAGGCTATACCAGACTAGACTTCCAAAGGAGTCACAGAAAAAGGTTAAGAATCCCTGCTCTAGTTATAGGAGCCAAGGAGACAGCAGGCTGATGTCCTTTTAAATTCCATAACATCCTATCACCATTGGGTCTGTCTCACCATTTTCTTTTTTTTTCTTTTCTTTTTTTTTTTTTAGGCAATTGGGGTTAAGTGACTTGCCCAGGGTCACCCAGCTAGTAAGTGTCAAGTGTTTGGTCTGAGGCCAGATTTGAACTCAGGTCCTCCTGACTTCAGGGCCGGTACCACTTAGCTGCCTCTGTCTCACCATTTTCTAACCAGAGCAGAGGGACACTGATTTGTCCAGAAGACAATTTTATTTCCTCATTCCCTTTATTTATTTATTTGTTTTTTGGTGAGGTGATCAGGGTTAAGTGACTTGCCCAGGGTCACACAGCTAGTAAGTGTCAAGTATCTGAGGC
The DNA here is from genome assembly GCF_900497805.2 of Vombatus ursinus. Taxonomy (NCBI): domain Eukaryota; kingdom Metazoa; phylum Chordata; class Mammalia; order Diprotodontia; family Vombatidae; genus Vombatus; species Vombatus ursinus. The sequence goes on from NW_020954617.1 coordinate 5,060,671, forward strand.
CAGATTTGAACTCAGGTCCTCCTGACTCCAAGGCCGGAGCTCTATCCACTGTGCCACCTGGCTGCCCCTTTTGCCTTTATTTATAACCAAGACTTAGAGAACGTTAAAGCTGAAAGGGATCCTAACTACAGACTGTCTTGATTAGAGGATGGAAAAGGTTGTGACTGTGCTGGATAGAGAAGAAAACCTAACTGGGATATAAGCATACATCTGTATAGTGTGTGTGTGTGTGTGTGTGTGTGTGTGTGTGTGTGTGTGTGTGTG